>NC_080171.1:5060738-5135738 GCF_950295315.1 Erinaceus europaeus
CCACGTGGCCCAACCTGCTTCTCTAGCACCCAACTCTGAGATACCAGCGCAAATAAAGATTTGTGTTCCCGCTTCGCTCCAGACCTCCTCTCTCTCATCTCCGCAGCCCACACAACAACAAATGGCTAGGAGAGGGGGTGGAGAAAAGAAAAGAGCACTAAGGTAGAAAGCTTCCATAGCAGATGTTGGGAAGGTTTTAACCAGTGGGATTAACCAATACCCTGCAGGCAGGGTGGGTCTCAGGCAAAACAGTGATTATGTAAATAGACCATAGTATCAACAATGGAGCAGGGCGTAATGACCAACACTTTATACATACAATATGTTGTATTTTGTAAGTCGACCTGACCTCTCCCATCTCCCATCCAAGGTAGTGAATCTCCCGCCTTTAGGAAAAATGTCACTGCTTCCTCAATGGCCCCAGAATGCAACACATGGCATAGTCCCTCTGTGGGAAGTCAGTAATTTTGATAGCATAAGCAGATAAGAGAGAATGCTGAACATAAGACAGGGTCAGAATGAAGACATACATTTTGTTCCTTCAGCCACTGGGGGAAAAGCATCAGGTAGTTTGGAGTATTCTGACATAAAGCACTCTAAGAGAGGCCAAGAAAGACAGTTCCCATTCTCTCTGGAACTCCCTTGAACAAATGCAGCAACACCTGGGAACAAGAATCAGCCATTTGATCTCAACATGGAAACCCTACACTGACTCCCTTGCCTGCAATTATCCAGGTGAAGCACAGACGAGCTGATATCAACAGCTCATCAAGATGCCTATGCTGTTCCCAGAATTCAGAAAGAGAGCGCGTACACGTGCAAGAGAGAGATTCCCTTTAATCCTAGGTGGCAGGACAGATGGCACTTACAACCCAGCCTAACACCTGGGAGGTGTTTTCCACGCTGCCAGCGAAGATGAATTTCTTCCACTGCGCACCACTTGCACCTGCAGAACAAAAAGGAACCTCGTCAGAGGAAGATATTCTACCTGATGCTTCCTGGTCCACTGAGTGGTTTTTGCTACAGGTTCAAACAGGGCTGCAAGGGCAGAAAGTGAGACTTGCAAGTATGTTCATGGGAATCTGAGCACAATTTTTCACTGTCTCATCGTATTGACAGTAACAGTGAGCCTACTGTGTACAAGTGGGCAACAGAAGAAAGTCACAGCTCAGCATGACTACCCATGAAGAGCCCACAGAATCAACAGAGAAAATGATCAATTCAAAGTCATTGTGAAAATGCACTTTGCGTTTATTTATTTTAATTTCTTTATTGGGGAATTAATACTCTACATTCCACAGTAAAACATTTATTTATTTACTTATTTATTGATTTGCCTCCAGGGTTATTGCTGGGGCTCTATGCCAGCACTGCGAATCCACAGCTCCTGCCAAGATATGGAGTCACTGTGCTGGGCCATCTTGGACCTCAACCAAGTTTTTGTGGTTGTACCTGTTGTTTCTTTTTTCTTTTTTTTGCCCTGGGGTAAAAAAATAAAATAAAATAAAATAAAGAATCCACAGCTCCCGGCAGCCTTTTTTTTTTTTTTTTTTTTTTTTTTTTACCATTTTATTGGATAAACCAGAGAGAAATTGAGAGGGAAGGGCAAGATAAAGAGGGAAAGAGAAAGAGAGACACCTGCAGACATGCTTCACTGCTTGTGAAGCATCCCCACTGCAGCTGGGTAGTCAGGGGCTCCGACTGGGATCCTTGTGGCAGTCATTGTGCTTAGTACTATGTGCGCTTAATTAGGTGTGCCACAACCTGGCTCCTACTTCCCTTCTTTTTCCTTCCCTTTCCCTTTCCCTTCCCTTCCCTTCCCTTCCCTTCCCTTCCCTTCCCTTCCCTTCCCTCCCCTTCCCTTCCTTTCCCTCCCCTTCCCTTCTCTCTCTTTTGCCAGAGCCCTGCACAGCTCTGGCTCATCTGGCTGTGTGGGGAACTGAGCCCATGACTACAGAGCCTCAGGCATGCAAAGTCTCTTACATAAGCACTCTGCTATCTCCCCACCTTGTGAAAATGTTATTCTTTGTAGAAACACTTTTAGAGGGAGTGAACAGCACAAAGAAGAAAAGGCTCCTTAATTTTGTGGAGGACTTAAAATAAAGTCTCAATTATAGAGGACCATGTTTGTTAATCAGCATTCATATAAAAAGCATCATTCAGGGGGTAGGGGATAGTGCAGCGGGTTAAGTGCATGTGGCACAAAGCACTAGGACCGGCTCAAGGATCCTGGTTCAAGCCCCCGGCTCCCTACCTACATGGGGTGGTTACTTAACAGGTGGTAAAGCAGGTCTGTAGGTGTTTATCTTTCTTTCCCCCTCTGTTTCCCCTCCACTCTCAATTTCCCTCTGTCCTATCCAACAATGACAGCAACAACAACAACAATAATAATAACAACAGTGATAACAAGGGCAAAAAAAGGGGAAAATGACTTCCAGGAGCATAGTGCAGGTACATTGGCACTGAGCCCCAGTGATAACCCCGGAGGTAAAAGTAATTTCATAAAAAAATGAAAATAATTTTTAAAAAGCATAATTCACACTGTTGGGCATCAAAGCATTTTCACATATCCATCTTGGTCTATTCCTACTGCCTTTACACAAGCATGATCTCCCCTTTAAGCTTAAGGGATCATGACTGGGATAGGCTAAGAGACTTGCTCCATACGAATGGACAAGCAGAATTCAGAACTAAGATTTATTTTTCATTTTCATTTTTGTTGGTATGCTTCTAAATTCTGCTTCGAAGACCCCTTCTGTTGCATTGCTTGGCGTTGTAGTCTATTTACATGATCATTGTTTTCATTGGTTTAATCCCCACTGGTTCACACGCTATTTTCCTTTTCCCCACCCCCTATCCTATGTACTTCCTCTTCCTGACACTTCCGCCTCAGGAGATATAAAAGACAGGGCTTTCTAATGAAGAGAGTTTAGAAGAGATTAGATTGTTGAACTGCATCCCCTGCTCGTCAATAAAGATGGAACTGCGTTCCCAGCTCAGCCATGAGTCCCTGGTCATCTGTCTCCCGCCTGTGAAGCTAGCCCGGCAAGTGGCGCCCTGAACAGGGACTGGCACATTTTATTTTGAATTGGATAGGGCTATTAGCTCCAAGTGAAAATTGATACCAAGCAAAACAAAAAATGCACAAGTCCTCTGCCAAGAGGCTTGGAGTTTCTACCACCAGCAATACCTCCATAACACTGGCCCGCTGGGGCAATACCCTGTTGGGTTGCTTCGCAGGGGAGAGAGAAGAGACCAGGAACTGGTGGCGGAGTGGGAATACAATGCTTTATTCACTCGGACGCCCCAGGGTTGGGTGCGGGCACAGCAGTTTAGGCCATGTGGAGCTAGCAAGATGGCCGCCTCCCACTATGCCCACCAGCCCTTCTCCAGGTCTTCTCCGGGTCAGGACTCCAAAGAGAAAAAGCAAAGAGAGCGAAAGCGGAAATAGGAGAGGCTTTTATGGGAGAATTCCGGAAGTGGCAAGTCAGGACGGGATTGGCTAGGAAAGGGGGTGGAGAGAGGCAAAAGGCATGCTGGGAAGGTGGAAGCATCCTTAGCAACTGTTGCAATGGTTTTAACTGAATTAGCAATACCCTGAGGGGATAACATGGTGGAGATCTGTAAATAATATTTGCATGGGAATATAGTGGTTTGTGGGCCCTGCCGATGTTCGACCACATCTGCGCAATTTCCCAACAATACCCAACCTCCCCTGATGTTAGATACCACAGCATGTACAACTGAAACGGCCACATGCGCCCCTGTCCTAATTAAAAACTCAGTGAAGTTACCTAGCACGTTGGGTGGGGGATTCTTAGTGACCTCCCACTTCTTGGGCTCCTATCTTCTCTGAGAAGTCTGAAATCAGTGCTCTGATGGACAGAGTCTTCATCAGGGCCCATATTAAGAAAAGCTGTGTGGGCAAGGGCATGGCATTCTTAACGTTCTGGGAATTGAACTCACTTTCATTAACCTAGCAATTCCCAGGCACAGAAAGGAGGGTTAAAAGCCATGTGGAAACGCTTTAGAGTTCCTTGCCCCATAACCTGTCAGTAGTGTTGATTTTCCCCTTTGTTTTAAATTGATTTTCCCTTTTGTTGCCCTTGCTGTTTTACTGTTGTAGTTATTATTGTTGTTGATGTCGTCGTTGTTGGATAGGACAGAGAGAAATGGAGAGAGGAGGGGAAGACAGAGAGGGGGAGAGAAAGAGAGACACCTGCAGACCTGCTTCACTGCCTGTGAAGCGACTCCCCTGCAGGTGGGGAGCCGGAGGTTCGAACCGGGATCCTTACGCCAGTCATTGCGCCGCTTTGTGCCAATGTGCGCTTAACCTGCTACTCTACTGCCCGACTCTCTGATTTTCCCTTTTTTATTCTGTTTGGTTCAACTTCTAACTCCCCAAAGCCCTTTTGAACTCAGCATGAGCAAGCAAAACCACTCCTCACTGTTCTCTACATCCCTTGCAGCATGACTCCACCCTCACCATCACAATCACTCCAGAACTCACCAATTATTGGCCAAGTCCATGCATTTAGGTATGTGGTTTAACCCTCTTCCCTGAGTGAGCAGCTAAGCTAGCTCTAAACAGGTGATTGTTAGGAGCCAATGGCTTTCAGTTCTGATCACTGATTGGATGAAAAGGAACAAGAGTCCTTCTTAAAGTGAAATGAAGAATCTCTCTTTCTGCTGTAGAAAAAGGAGCAACACTCTCTGTTGGGTCTGCGGTTCTTCTGACCTTTGCTTCTCTAAGTACGATTTAGGACCAAGGAGACAACTCACAACTGAGCACAAGATTTGTATACCTGAGGACCCAGATTGGACTTCCAACTCCGCCATATGCCCAAGAACTGACAATACTATGGTCTCTCCTCTCTCACACAAAAATAAAGAAATTTTTTTTTTTAAGTATGATCTAAACAGCAGTAAAAGCGACTGGAAATTTGCTAGAAGTGGGAATTCATTGACCCACCTCAGAACCATTGAATCAGAAATTCTGGGGGTGGAGAGCAGTCAGTTGGTGGTTTTTTTGTTTTGTTTTTTTTTTTCCTTTATTGGAGGATTAATGGTTTACAGTTGACAGTAAAATACAGTAGTTTGTATATGCCAATTTTTATTCTAACAAACTTCCCAGGTGATTTAGAGTCATATAAAAGCTGGAAAGCCACTACTTTTTGTTGTTATTTTTTTTGACTGAGCTACCATTGGTTATTTTTTTCCCTTTACTGGGGGGATTAATGGCTTACAGTCGACAGTAAAATACAGTAGGTGGTCTATGTGTAATAAGTCTCAGTTTTCCACATAACACTCTAAAACCCCTCCACCTAGGTCCTCTTCAGCCATCATGTTCCAGGACCTGAATACACCCCCTACCCCATACCCTGGAGTCCTTTACTTTGGTGCAATACACCAAATTCGGTCCAAGTCCTTCTGTGTGTGTGTGTGTGTGTGTGTTTCTGTTCTTATTTTTCAACTTCTGTCTGAGTGGGACCATTCCCTATTCTATTCATCCTTCTCTTTCTGACTGACCTCACTTGACATGATTCCTTTAAGCTCCATCCAAGATGAGGTAAAGAGGGTGAATTCACCAGAGAACCACTGCTTTTGCTTCTTCATGTGCTCAACCATCTTTTCCTCCATGGATAGGGCTGGAAAGCGAAGGAATTTCATGTAACAACCATACTTTTCGCCAAGTCTACTCTTAAAAAGATTTATGTTAAAGAGACCTATCCCAGCTGGGCTCTGCAGCAGAATCATTAATAACGAACCATCGTAGTGTTTCATATTCTTGATCTTTTCCTGCCCACATTCTAATCCTGACTGGAAGTTTATTTTCAAGATGAAGAAAGTGAATTTATTTGTCCCAGATCTAAGGGTGGAAAGTTTAAGACTCTAGCCACACCAAGTATGCGAAAGCATCCAGACTTTTGTCTTGTCACAGGGAGAATGACCTTTCACTTGAGACTATTTCACCTGCTTTTTTCTTGCCTTCTGTTATCTCCCCACCCCCTTTTTTTCTTACTTTCTATCTATTTCCTTCATTTCCTTTTCCTTTCTCTTGCCTTTCTTTCTTTCTCCCTTCCTTCCCCATCCCTTCACTTCTGTCCTTCCTTGTACTGAAGTTCTTATTTCATCTCTCTGAGTTCTTCCTCTGTTAATTCCCTTCCTCTTTTATCTTCAGTCCATATCTCCCTACATTTTTCATCCTGTCAAATTAGAAACATGATTCAAATCTCTCATTTAAGAATCTTCTTCATGCTGGATAGCAGTGAAACCTGGAAGAGGACACACATTACCATGTACAGGAACTCAGGTCAAGCCCCTGGTCTCCACCTGCAGGGGGGAGCTTTATGAATGGTGAAACAGTGCTGCAAGTGTGTGTGTGTGTGTGTGTGTGTGTGTGTGTGTGTGTGTGTGTGTGTGTTGCCATTTCCTCTCAATTTCTTTATCTCTATGGGGGAAAAAAAGGGAGGAAAAGAAACAGCTGTTGGCAGCAGTGAATTCATTGTGCAGGCATCAAGCGACATTGATAAACTTGGTACCACTTAAAAAAAATAAAAACAAGCTATTTTTCCACTGTCTTCTATAACTCTAAGGCATTATGTATAGTCATGGAATCTATTTCTTTTCTTCTCATCAATCCTCAACCAAAAAATTCCTATTTTGTCATTGATTACTACTCTGTTCTTCTTCTAGCGTTTGCCCTTCTTCCGTAGCCAGTCAACAGGTCAGGTTGAAAGCTGTCAAGAGCTGCTTGTTGCTGACTTTGAAAGTGACTGGGATCCATGTGGATTCAGTCGGCTAGGAAGGATCGTCAGTTTCCCCAATGAATGGGTCCTCACGGGATGCACCACGAGAAGGTCGATCCAATGCATCCCAATTACTCTATAATTGCTGGTCTCACATAGACAAACCCATTAGTCTGTCCAGAATTTTCTTAATTTATCTCTCCTCTACTGCATTTGGCATAATGAAACCTTCTTTTTGGAATGTTCTCTTGTATTTTCCTAATACCAGTCTTTTCATGGCCTGCCCTGAACGTATATCTGGCTATACACTTTGGTGTTTCCCATTATGCCATTCTCGGTTAATTATTTTTGTTCTGATGTTTCCCTATAGAAGTTTACAGTGCTCAGATGGGGATGTCAAGACACTGTGCCAGAAAACAGCAACGCAGATTGCTTCTCCAGGGACCCTGGTGATTGGCCTTCACTGTTTTAATCTAGGTGTTTGAACCTAATGCCTGTTTCTCATCTCCACAGACTCAAAACCTCAATTTTTGTCAGCACTCAAAAGTAGTTCACTGTTTTTTGGGGGTGAAGTTAATTAACCAAGCTCAAAAATTGAGCATGGATTTAGAAAACTGATGTATTGATTTGTGGCAAAGCTAGGTCTCAAGTTTTTATTTGGGGCATATATGTTCTTCTCTTACATAATTACAGATGTGTGAATGCTCGAGTCACTGGAAAGGTATTTATTCAGTTTCATGAAGAAAGACTTGTGAAACTAGTTTACCTCCCCACCTCCACTGTGAGAGAGTTCTGGCTGCTTCGCATGCTCACCAATATTCGATGTTACCGGCCTTTTGAGCTATGCTAGTGACTATGTAGTTACTGGAATTTTAATTTGCATTTTTGATGACTAATGACATAAGACACTCCTTCATATGAGTGAGTATAGGTTATAGTTGCATGTTTTCTTAATAGCACCAAATTGAAAATAACAAAACAAAACAAAAAAATCAGTAAGGATCTACCCATACAAGGAAATACTGGTTATCATTAAAAAGAATGCCTGTGGGAGTCAGGTGGTAGTGCAGCGGGTTAAGCGCACATGGCGCAAAGCGCAAGGACGGGCATGAGGATCCCGGTTCGAGCCCCCACCTCCCCACCTGCAGGGGAGTCGCTTCACAGGCAGTGAAGCAGGGTCTGCAGGTGTCTGTCTTTCTCTCCCCATCTGTCTTCCATTACTCTCCCCATTTCTCTCTGTCCTAACAATGACGACATCAATAACAACAACAACAACAAAGAAAAAACAACAAGGGCAACAAAAGGGAAAATAAATAAATAAATATATATTTTAAATTTTACAAAAGGATTGATCTCATTTAAAAAGAAAAGAATGCTTTCTGGTCGGAGAAATAGTTGGACTGGCAGATAGAGCACATGGCTTGTGTGCCTGATGTTTTCAGGTCGCTTCTCAGTGCTGCTACAGGTGCTGTGATAGTCTTTGACATCTTTCTGTCTCAGATAATTCTTTTTTTTTTTATTTTACTCCAGGATTATCGGTGCCAGTACTAAGAATCCACTGCTCCTGGTGGCCATTTTTCTCCCCATTTTATTGGATTGGACAGAGAACACTTGAGAGAGGAGGAGGAGATAGAGAGGGAGAAAGACAAAGACACCTGCTCACCGGCTTCACCGCTTGTGAAGCTTTCCCCCTACAGATGGGGAGCCGGAGGCTTGAAACCCAGTTCCTTCCATGGGTCCTTGTCCTTAGTACTTATGTGCACTTAACCTGGTGCCTGGCCCCTCTGCCTCATATAATTTAAGTAGTAAAATCAGACCATTTTAACTACATGTGCAAAGGCTTCTTATTAATGAGAGAGGGAGACAGAAAAACAACATCACTCTGATCTGACATGCTGAGGTCAGGTATTGAACTTCGGGGTCATGCTTGAAGTTCCAACACTTTATCCACCATGACAACATCTGTGCCACTTACCTTTTTTTTTTTTTTTAAATAACTGAGAGGTGAGAGCTGGGCTGGGGCTCACCGGGTTAAGCATACATAGTATAGAGCACAAGGATCTGGGTTCAAGACCCCAGCTCCTCATATGTAGGGGGAAAGTTTCACAAGTGAAGCAGGTCTGCAGGTGTCTCTCTTTCTCTCTCCGTCTCCATATTCCCCTCCTCTCTCAATTTCTTTCTGTCAAATAAAACGGGGAAAAAATGACTTTCAAGAGCAGTGGATTCATAGTGCTGGCAGTGACCCCCAGTGATAACCCTGGATGTAAATAAATAAATAAATAAATAAATAAGGAACAAGAGGTTTTCTTTTTTTCTTTTCTTTTTAAAAAAATATGTATTTATTCACTTTTGTTGTCCTTGTTGTTTTCTTGTTGTTGTTACTGATGTCGTCATTGTTGGACAGGACAGAGAGAGAAATGGAGAGAGGAGAGGAAGACAGAGAGGGGGAGAGAAAGACAGAACCTGCAGACCTGCTTCACTGCTTGTGAAGCGACTCCCCTGCAGGTGGGGAGCCGGGGGCTCAAACCAGGATCATCACACCAGTCCTTGGGCTTTGTGCCACCCACGCTTAACCCGCTTCACTGCCACCCGACTCCCACGAGAGGTTTTCTATTCACATAGTAACGTGTAAATTTCACCGAGATTGTGGTTAGTGGAAGAAACCAGACAGAAGCGCATATGTCGAACAATTCCATTTATGTGAAGGTCAAGAATAGTCAGAAGTACTCCACGGTACGGATCCACCTGCCAGTGCCCATGTTCAGCGGGGAAGCAATGACAGAAGCCAGACCTTCCACCTTCTGCATCCCACAATGACCCTGGGTCCATACTCCCAGAGGGATAAAGAATAGGAAAGCTATCAGGAAAAGGGGATGGGATACGGAGTTCTGGTGGTGGGAATTGTGTGGAGTTGTACCCCTCTTATCCTATGGTTTAGTCAATGTTACCTTTTTATAAATAATTTTTTTTAAAAAAGTACTCCACAGAGAATATTATCACACCATTTATTCACTCTGGTGATGTGAGGACACAAAAGCATTTTCTAAGGTTGTGAAAACGTTTCAAACTTCAATTGTAGCTGTGGGTTTCATGTCTATAGACCTTTCATCAAAATCCATAGGTCCAGGGGGCCGGGTGGTAGTTCAGCAAGTTTAGCACACATGCCACAAAGCACACGGACTGGTATAAGGATCCTGGTTTAAGCCTTACCCCCCCATCGAGCCTCCAGCTCCCCACCTGCAAGAGAATCGCTTCACAGGTAGTGAAGCAGGTTTGCAGGTGTCTGTCTTTCTCTCCCCCCTCTGTCTTCCCCTCCTCTTTCGAATTCTCTCTGCCCTATCCAACAGCAATAACAACAATAACAAGGGCAACAAAAATGGGGGGGAAATGGATTCTAGGAGTAGTGGATTCATAGTGCAGGTACTGAGACCTAGCAATAACCCTAGAGACAAAAATAAATAATTAAATAAATATTTTTTTAAATCCATAGGTCCATATATGGAAAAACTATGCATTTTTCTTTATATATCTTTGCATAATTAAAATGAAATATTTCATATATACATATATATATATATATAATTATGGCAACTTACTGCTACCTTCGCCCCCATAATTTCAGGAAGGAATCCTAGAAGCTGGGGATAGTTAAAAGGTAGTTAGATGAGCTTGGAGTCAGCACCCAGGGGGTAAGGTGAACTGAATATTTAAATGGCAATAATTAAGCTGTCTGATAAATCCATCTCCTAGTTGAGAGAGTCTGCCTTGGAGATTTCAAGTTTGTGAGTGGAATCTTTCAATTAACTAAATAGCTTAACAAACCAGCATCAAATTTAGTGACTTAAAACAGCAAATGTTATATTGTATTTATTTATTTATTTATTTATTTAATTGCTACAAGGTTTATTGCTGGGGCTAAGTGTCCACACTATGAATCCATATTCCCACAGTCCACTTTTTTTTTTTTTAATTTTTAAAAAGTAAAGACAGAGAGGGCCCAGGCAGTGGTGCACTTGGCTAAATACACACAATACTAAGTACAAGGATGCAGGTTTCAGCCCCCTGCTCCCCACCTGCAGCTGGGACGCTTCATCAGTGGTATAGCAGGTCTGTAAGTGTTCATCTTTCTCTCTCCCGCCTCTCTCAAATTCTTTCTGTCCCGTCCAATAAAATGGGAAAAAAAAAAAAAAAGCCACCAGGAGCAGTGGATTCATAGTGTCAGGACTGAGCCTCAGCAATAACCTTGGGGGCAAAAAATAAAAAAAAAGTAAAGACAGAGAAAATTTGAGGGAAAGGGAAGGCAGAGAGAAAGAAAGACACCTGCAGCACTGCTTCGCCCGTCATGAAGCTTCTCTACCTGTAGGCGGGTGCCAGGATCTTAAACATGCGTCCTGGTGGGTAACAGCAAGTACACTGTTGGCATGCCTCATATTGGTTTGGTCTCCTTCCCCCCGCCAGGAGAATTGGTTTGGCCCTTGCTAGTTTCGTGCCCCTCTTTCTCCCTGCCCCCTATGCTAAGGAGGTCCAGGGTTCCAGCAGCAGCCGCTGGAGGAGAATGATGGGGAAGCACATGGTGTGGTGAGTTGCCCACTCGTGAATAAAGATTAAACTGCAGCTTCTCAGCCCAGCCGTATGTTCTTGAGTCTCTGTCTACCGCCGCGAAGCCAGCCCGGCCTGCTGGCGCCCCCGAACTTTAACAACAGTACACTTTACCAGGTGTCCTGTAGACTGACTCTCAGACTTCTCTAAAATGGGAGAAGGATCCAGGTGTTGGTGCACCCGACTGAGCACACATGCTACAGTGGAGAGGACCTGGGTCCCAGTGGCACCCAGCTGCGGTGTCTGGCTGAAAGATGTCACCGGAACAGCCCAGATCGCAGTGAAGGGATGTAACACAGCGTGGTTCTTTGAAGGTCGCCCAAAGAACACAGTCCTATAAATGCTTTTGCATCTTTCGTCACACGATTGGGGAGGAGTCCCTCGTCTACTTCTGGGACTCTCTTTTAATTTCCATCACGCTTCTCATTCCATCTTGTGAGCAATCTATCAATCTATCTGTTGAGACGTGTATAGTGGAACCCTATTCTTCTGAGCACTGTTTTCTTCATTTTTCTTTATTGGGGGAGGGGATTCACGGTTGACAGTCGACAGTAAAATACAGTAGCTGCCACATGTGTGACATTTCTCAATTTTCCACATCACAGTTTATTATTTTAAATTATCTTTATTTATTTGATAGAGACAGCCAGAAATTGAAAGAGGAGATAGAGAAGGAGAGAGACAGACACCTACAGCATTGCTTCACCACTCTAAAAGGTTTCCTCTTGCAGGTGGAGACTGGAGGCTTGAGCCTGGGTCCTTGCATATTCTTTTTATTTCTTTATTAGGGAATTAATGTTTTACCGTATACAGGAAATACAATACTTTGTACATGCATAATATTTCCCAGCTTTCCACATAACAATACAACCCCCACTAGGTCCTCCTCCACCATCATGGTTCAAGTACCTGAACCCTCCCACCCCAGAGTCCTTGACTTTGGTGCAATACACCAACTCCAGTCCAAGTTCTGCTTTGTGTTTTCACTTCTGTTCTTGTGTTTCAGCTTCTGTCTGTGAGTGAGATCATCCCATATTCCTCCTTCTCTTTCTGACTTACCTCACTTCACATGATTGCTTTAAGGTCCATCCAAGATGAGGTGAAGAAAGTGAAGTCACCATTTTTAATAGCTGAGTAGTATTCTATTGTGTATCTAGACCACAACTTACTCAGCCTTGAGTGCTGCTTCCTTTCATGTGACTTTTTTTTTTTTAATATTTATTTTATTAATTTATTCCCTTTTGTTGCCCTTGTTGTTTTATTGTTGTTATTGTTGGATAGGACAGAGAGAAATGGAGAGAGGAGGGGAAGACAGAGAGGAGGAGAGAAATACAGACACCTGCAGACCTGCTTCACCGCCTGTGAAGCGACTCCCCTACAGGTGGGGAGCCGGGGTTCGAACCGGGATCCTTATGCCAGTCCTTGTGCTTTGCGCCACCTGCGCTTAACCCGCTGAGCTACAGTCCGACTCCCTCATATGACTTTTCATAACTCTTTCAGGAGAAAATGTTTCTAAGAGCTTGCTAGAACATGTTTTAGTTTCCAGTACCAATAGTAATGACTCTTGAGTACTCTCATCCTTTCTGTGGCTTCACCTATCCTGTCTGGCTTTCCAAGCCAATACAGAATTAAGTGCTAACTATTTCCAGTGGTGTTCAGGAGGCTACAGGTATTTGGCAAGTAATTTACTGTGAGGTTTTTACATAGCCAGTATTTTCTGTACGCCACACACATACCTCCACATTTCCAATATGTCCTGGGAACCTTCTACAATTCCAAGCAGCAGGGAGGGCAATCCAAGCTCATTGCCTCAAGGAAGGAAGGTACAGCCAAACAAAAGAGAACAAAAGCCTCGATTCTCAATCTTGAGTTTCAAAGGAGCCTTTTCAAAGTCCTGGCAAAGAAAGGTTGATAGAAAAGGTTTTTGAGATTCAAAAGTGTGGCTTTTATCCTGCCAAAAGCCATGGGCCGTGCTATGTTATTTACAATAGATTTAGAGAGTTTGCTGGAAGACAAAGACACAGACACACAAACACAAATATAAAAACACAGTAAATAACTTTTTTTTTTAAGTTTGTATTTCAGTTCTTGAAAGGATGCAGAGATTCCACAGGCTGCACTGAGAAGAGGGGGAGTATTAAACAGCTTCACAAGCGTGACAGGTTGGCTTCTGTGCACACAGATTCTAAGGCATGCAAATGCTGACCGGCATTTACTACCTAGGACAGAAGAGAAAGCAGAATTGCGTAGAAATTGAACTGGGATGCCAATCAGACAGTGCCTTGGCCAATCGTGAACTCTAGGTAAAGATCACTGACAAATTCCTTCTCTGTTGGGTGGGATGGCTGGACTCTGACATCTTCACCTTCCTCAGGCATCAGATAATACCAGCTACTATGTCAAGGGCATGACCTCCGTGTGGTCTCTGTAACCAGAGGAACTGACAGCTGGAGACCATGTGCTGACTGCACACAACCCCTGGAGCTGGGTGGGGAGCCCTCCCATGGAACGGATCTGGGCAGCAGATGTCTCCAGGCTTACCACACTAGTCCTCTCCTCTGAGCTCAGTCCTACCCAGGTCTGCAGAAAGAAACTGTGCAGAGCTTTGCATGTGCAAAGAAGGAAATCATGGTCTGTTGGAAGCAGAGATGTTTATAGTGGCGGGGCTCATTAGTACTGTCTTTTTATTATTATTATCATCTTTTTTGTTTGTTTACTGGATAGAGACAGCCAGAAATTGAGAGGGAAGGGGGAGATAGAGAGGAAGAGAGAAATCTGCAGCACTGCTTCACCACTGACAAAGCTTTCCCCCTGCAGGTGGGGACTGGGGACTCAAACCTGGGTCCTTGTGCATGGTAACATGTGCACTCAACCACTTGTGCCCACACCCTGATCCCTGTCCTGTGTTCTTATATGGTCACCGACTTCTATAGGGGAGTGTCTAGAAGTTTCCATTGGCCCTAAAAGGTGTACAGTGCTTGACAGAAGGTTGATATAAGGGGTCTGCTTGAAATAGCTACTACTTGTATTGAAAGAGGGGAACAGAAACACTTCAACTGGTAAAGGTGGGATTAAACTAAAGTTACCGATTTTTTTTTAATTTTCTATTTATTGTGTATATCAACACCATTCTTACCACTAAAGGTCTGTGTCTCTCCCCCTTCTCCCCCACAGTGAAGCTGAGAATCTACCCTCACCCTCCAACCAGAGATTTTTACTTTGTGGTAATACTCTAAACTCAGTCAGATTCTGCTTTGAGTTTCTCACCGATTTTTTTTCAAGTTTTTAGGTGTCCAAGAGTTTAAGTGTTTAGCGGGACACTTGCCTTCCTGGAGTAGGGCTGTAGGCTTGAGCTTTACCACTACATGAAATCACTAAACACAAGAACAGGTGTGGCTCCTGGAAATTCTTAATAGATTCATCAAGGACAGATGATAGGTATAGATACACCCCCCCACCCTCAGCTCCTTTTATTTGTGGGACTGTAGAGCCCCTCCTCCCCTTTAATTTCAGCAAACCCCAAGCTGACTGAGTCTGAACTCGAGGTGACAGAGAAAGCCCCTAAGTGATTCCGTGCACCATAATTACACAGATGGAGTTTTCTACCGCTAAGCAACTGGGGGCTCCAGATACAGACTCAGTTCAATTATGAGAAAAAAAAAATATTTTTAAAGTTTTTTTTTTCTGATTTGTTTGTCCCATAAATGGAAAATTCATACTATGTTGTAGATATGAAAAGATCAAAGAAGTTGGTAGCAGAGATAGAAAGGTAAACCAAGGGAGTCGGGCAGTAGCACAGCTGACTAAGCGCAGGTGGCGCAAAGTGCAAGGACTGCATAAGAATCCCAGTTTGAGCCCCCGGCTCCCCACCTGCAGGGGAGTCGCTTCACAGGCAGTGAAGCAGGTCTGCAGGTGTCTGTCTTCCTCTCCCCCTCTCTGTAATCCCCTCCTCTCTCCATTTCTCTCTGTCCCATCCAACAATGACGACATCAGTAACAACAATAATAACTACAACAACAAGAAAACAACAATGGCAACAAAAGGGAATAAATAAATTTTTTAAAAAGGAAATGTCTACCAAGTAAACAACCCAAGCTTGCTCTTGGCCACATGTGTGGTGTGACTATGGCTGCTGTCTGAAAATCCAGACCATCCCACCCTGTGGGCATAGTCGATACTGGGAGATGGTATCTCTAAACCTGGCAAATATGGGCACATTTACAGTCAAGACTTGAAAAGATGTCTATTTTTTGCAATCCTACGTTTAGGTATTAGGCTTACTAAAATCACCAGTTGTCACTCTGATTTCTGTACAAAGGATAGAAAAAAGCAAGGAGATGGGCCAGGGGACTAGCTTTACAAAATTCCAAGCAACAAAAATTGGTCTCTTGTGTTTGGATAGTGGTGGAAGTGGGGAACTAGGGCTGGGGGGAGAGGGAAGAGTTATGGAGAGAAAAATAACCCTGGAGACAATATATATATATATATATATATATATATATATATATAATCTTTATTTATTTATTTATTTATTTAATCTGATAAGACAGAGATAAACTGAGAGGGAAAGGGTGTAGAGAAGGAGAGAGAGACAGCAGACACCTGCAGCCCTGCTTCAGCACCCATGAAGCTTTCCCCGGGCAGGAGGGGATCAGAGGTCCTTGTGCGAGATGATACATCCACTTAACCAGATGTGCCACCACCCGACCCCAATCTCTCCTTCTCTAGTTTCCCCTTCCCTAGTGATCTTTCCCTGTCTGTCTCTATCCAATAAATCAATATGTAAAATGTTAGAATAGGCTCAGGTTCTCTCTCCACTCACATTTGATAAATAAATCTTAAAAAAAAAAGAAAAAAGAAAAGAAAGAGCAGGGGTAGATAGCATAATGGTTATGCAAAGAGACTCTCATGCCTGAGGCTCCAAAGTCCCAGGTTCAATCCACTGCACCACCATAAGCCAGAGCTGAGCAGTGCTCTGGTAAAAAAAGAAGGAGGAGGAAGAAGAGGAGGAGGAAGAAGAGGAGGAGGAGGAGGAAGGAGGAGGAGGAGGAGGGAGGAGGAGGAGGAAGAGGAGGAGGAGGAGGAGGAAGGAGGAAGAGGAGGAGGAGGAGGAGGAGGAAGAAGAGGAGGAGGAGGAGGAGGAGGAAGGAGGAGGAGGAGGAGGAGGAGGAGGAAGAAGAGGAGGAGGAGGAGGAGGAGGAAGGAGGAGGAGGAGGAGGAGGAGGAAGAGGAGGAGGAGGAGGAGGAAAGAAAAAAGAAAAAGAAAGGAGGGAGAAGGGAGCAGATTTATCTACACTTTGGTGCAGCCTGGTTATACAGGCAGGGGAAATGTCTGTGGTGACCTTGTTCTGTAAATAGCTAAGCTCCAGCTGCTGGAGTGAGTGTGGACAGAGGCAAGTGGCTTGATGGGAACATGAGGTGAACACATGGACCTTGAGACCTACTGATGGTGAGAAGCTAGCATGAGAAGCGTCAGGACCGGCACCCAGGCTTCCCTTTGGATGCCCAGATGCTCGGAGGCCCAGATGAGCAGTTGTGTTTTCCTAGGAGCAGCAGCCCCGGGGGAGAGGAGCAGGCCTGGTGGGAACAGATGGTCTACAGGGTTTGTTCTCTGAGGTGCTTGAGCCTAGGTCTCCAGGGAACGGGAGAAAATAACGCCCAGGCAAATCAACACGTATGTGGCTAGAGACATGAGTGTGAGAGAAAAACAACCCACACACGCCTCTTTGACCCTCCTCTGCCTTAGTGTCTGTATCTTCAGAGTGGCCTTCAGAACACAGAGGACAGGAGGCCTTGCAAGTGTTCTTCCAAGCCAGGGATGGGAAACAGAGATTAGTTTGGGTAGCACTTATTATTAGTGTTTGAAGATGTGCTAAAAGTCACTGACACGTGTGTCTTTTCAACTCTTATTTTAGGAGAGCTTTCTTAGGCTTGGAGCTTTTTTGTCTCCAGTTCTCTCTAAGGTCTTGATTTTTCCCAAACCCAAATTCTACTCTGGAAGTTTTCAGAAGCCTATTTTCTGACCGCTTTACTTCTGAGCACAACACTTTGTGGGCAGTGAAAAGAGAAAGGAAGACTCAGACAGGGGAAGTGACTTGCCATGGTCCCATTCTGAGTCAGTAGTGGAGCTGTTGCTCTTAAAAAAATAATAATAAATAGGCGTATTGCACCACAGTCAAAGACTCTGGGGCGGGTGGGTGGGGAGAATACAGGTCCACAAAGGACGACAGAGGACCTAGTGGGGGTTGTATTGTTATATGGAAAACTGTTATGCATGTGCAAATTATTGTATTTACTGTTGAGTGTAAAATATTAATTCCCCAATAAAGAAATTAAAGAAATAACTAATAAATATTAGTGATTGAATAATGATTAACAAATTATAAAGTAAAAGGGGTACAATCCCACCCGAGTCCCATGTTCCATTCCCTCCATTAGAAGCTACCTTATTCTCCTTGTTTCTTTTCTTTCTCTTCTTCTTTCTCCCTCTCTTTCTTTCTTTCATTCTTTCTTTATTTCCTCTTTCTTATTTTTTTCTTTCTGGCTTCCAAAGTTACTGCTGGAGTTCAGCACCAGCCCTGCCTCTCATACCACAAACCAGCTTCTCCTGGAAGCCATTTTTTCCACTTATTTTTTTTTTTAATTGGATAGGACAGAAAGAAATCACAAGGACAGGGGAAGATAGAGAGGAGGGGAGAGAGAGATACCTGCAGACCAGCTTCACCACTTGTGAAGTGACCCCCCCCCCCACCCCACGACCACCCCTGCAGCTGGGGAGCCAAAGGGTTTGAACAGGGATCCATGCACCGGTCCTTGTGCTTGGTACTATGTGCACTACCGCCCGGCCCCCAGCTCCCCTATTCTTTATCCCTCTGGGAGTATGGACAAAAATTCTTTATGGCATGCAGCGGGTGGGAGTTCTGGCTTCGGTAATGGCTTCTCCACTGGACATGGGTATTGGCAGGTGGATCCACACCCCCAGCCTGTTTCTGTCTTTCCCTAGTGGGGCAGGGTTCTGGGGAGGGGAGGTTCCAGGACACATGGGTGAGGTTGTCTGCCCAGGGAAGTCAGGATGGAATCATAGTAGCATCTGTAACTTGGTGGCTGAAAGGCTGTAAGACATAAAGCAGGTCAAGGTGTTTAATAAACAGGAACCCAAAGGTAGGAATAGAGCAGATGAAACTTTGTCTTTGTGTGGGAAGAAGCTAGAAAGTCTATTTTAGGCATGTTCCAAGGGGCCCATGACTTCTACTTCACTTCCCTCAGTCACTTTACATCTAGCCTCTTCAGATAAAGTAAAGAACTGTCGTTCTAAAACCCATCAGACCACAAGATCTGTGTTACCATCTGTTCTCCCCAACTCCCTGAGATAAGGCGGGTTGGATTCTAGGACACAGGCTTAGGGAATAGGATGTAATTTTCAGTTGCCTCTAAGGAGAAGTTCTGATTTTTAGAAACGAATGAGTTCTGAAGAGGTTGAGTCATAAATAAGACAGGAACAACTAGGTGCTCAGAAGTTCTGTGGAGTCCAGGAAGAGGTCTGAGATGCAGAGAATATATCTCAAGTGACAAGCCCTTGCATCACTTTTACTGGACTGGAATGCTCAGAGCTATCCCTTCTGAGTAAGCAGGCTGATGAGAAGAAGTTGCAAGTGACTGGAAGTGGCCCAAGTGTACCTAGATCAGCAGAAGGGCTTGTCAAATAGAGGGCATTTGGGGCCTGGTGGTGGTGCACCTGTGTGGTTAGGCACACATGTCACAATGTGCAAGGATCCAGGTTCAAGCCCCCTGTTCCCCACCTGCAGGGGCAAAGCTTTGTGAGTGGTGAAGCAGGGCTGCAGGTGTCTCTCTGTCTTTCTCCCTCTCTATCTCCTTCTTCCCTCTTGATTTCTAACTGTCTCAGTCCAACAAATAAATAAAAACTATTTAAAAAATGTACAGGGCATTCCAGTGCCAGGAGAGTCTCACTAGGCTTGCAGTTCTCCTTCCTGCCTTGGTGACCTTCCGTTTGGGGACATCTCCTGGGAACACAGGTCACACTCTCGTTTTCATGGAGTCATTTGCCAGGCATATATAAGTGTATTTCTGGTAGCCTAGTCAACATGTAAAACTACTTTTCTTCCCTCTTAATTAAACTTAGATATTTTTCCTCATCCCATTTCTATTCTTTTTCAATTTTTTATTAGTGATCTAATAATGATGAACAAGATTGTAAGATCACAGGGTTACAACTCCACACAGTTCCCACCACCAGAGTTCTGTCCCATCCCCTCCGTTGGAAGCTTCCCTATTCTTTATCCCTCTGAGAGGATGGACCAAACTTACTTATTTGGTGCAGAAGGTGGGAGTTCTGGCTTCTGTAGTTGCATCTCCACTGGATATGGGCATTGGCAGGAGGGTCCATACGCCCAGCCTATTTCTATTAATCCTTAGTGGGGCAGGGCTCTGGAGAGGTGGGGAGGGGTTCCAGGGCATATTGGTGAGATTGTCTGTCCAGATAAGTCAGGATGGTGTCATGGTAGCATCTGCAACTTGGTGGTTGAAATGTGATAAGATATAAAGCAGGGTAACGTGTTTAATAGACAGGACCCCAAACCAGAGCACTGTTTGACTCTGGCTTATGGTGATACTGAGGACTGAATCTGGGAACTTTGATACCAGTGACATAAAAGTCTATTCTGATACTCAATAAGCTATCTCCCTAGGCCCCTATTCTTTTAAAAAATGATTTATTACTTATTTATCAGAAAGGGGGAAGTATCAAAGTATCACTCTAGTATATGTGATGCTGGGGATTCAGCTGGGGACTTTGTGTTAAAGAGGTCAACGTTTTACTCTCTGTGCCACCTCCATTTTTTAAAAATCTTTATTTATAAAAAGGGAACACTAACAAAAAAACATAGGATAAGAGGGGTACAACTCCACACAATTCTCACCACCAGAACTCTGTATCCCATCTCCTCCCTTTTGCTGATCACTCAGCAAAACCGAGGGAAGCTGACCCAGCAGGTAGCACGCAACATTGAACTGACCTGCTTGGGGGAGAGGTGCCTCTCTGTTCCTTCCCTTCTGATAAAGTCTGTAGCACCAAGGGCTTTGCTGTGATCATAAAGGGAACCAACCGGCTTTAGAGCTGAGCTGACATCAGCAGCAGTGGCCATGGTCGCACCATGAAAACACTGGTGTTGTTTCACGTGTCCCTGCCGTCTGTGGAGACTTCAGACTGTGTACAGTTGTACATTTCTCACAATTCCTCCTGCCGTCTGTGGAGACTTCAGACTGTGTACAGTTGTACATTTCTCACAATTCCTCCTGCCGTCTGTGGAGACTTCAGATTGTGTACAGTTGTACATTTCTCACAATTCCTCCTGCCGTCTGTGGAAACTTCAGACTGTGTACAGTTGTACATTTCCCACAATTCCTCCTGCCATCTGTGGAGACTTCTATTGTGTACAGTTGTACATTTCCCACAATTCCTCCTGTGTTGATATACTTCTAAATTCTGCTTCTAAGACCCCTTCTGTTTTATTGGTTTAATGCCCCCTGCTTAACACTGTATTCTATTTACATAACACTGTTAACTAAGCACTGCCCTGCCTGCAGGGCATTGGTTTAATCCTCACTGTTTTGCACACTTTTTCCTTCTCCCCACCCCCTATCCTACGTACATCCTCTTCGGACCTGACAGTTCCACCTCAGGATATATAAGGACAGGATTGTGATTAGAGATAGCTTAGATTGTGCTGCATTCCACATGAATAAAGACTGAACTGTGTACCACTCAGCCATGAGTCCTTGGTCGTCTCTCTCTCCCACCTACGAAGCTAGCCCGGAACTCCTGCCATCTGTGGAGACTTCAGACTGTGTACAGTTGTACATTTCCCACAATTCCTCCTGCCACGTGAATCTGAGCTGGGTGTTTCTTTATTATTATTTGTTTATTTTTAATCGCCTTCAGGGTTATTGCTGGGGCTTCGTGCTGGCACTACAAATCCACTGTTCCTGATGGCCATTTTTTTTTTCCATTTTACTGGATAGGACAGAAAGAAATTGAGAGAGGAGGGGTAGATAGAGAGGGAGAGAGAAAGACAGACACCTGCAGACCTGCTTCGACACTTGTGAAGTGGACCTCCTTCTGGTGGGAAGCTGGGGCTTGAACACGGTTCCCTATGTGTGGTGATACATGTGCTTAACTAGGTGCACCACCGCCCGGCCCCCTCTGAGTTGGGTGTTCCTATCTCCAAGAGTATCAGTCATCCTTCTAGCTGATTCTCCATCCTCTGTTCCAGGAATGGTAATGGGCATTGACAAAACCAGTCAATGAGATACCATCTTTGCTCATGGTGATGGGAGGAGGACAAGTAAAGAGAGCATTTTACTCCCCAGAAACTAGCTTGGGCCCACCTGCATATCAGATGTCAGGCTCAGGGAAAAAAAAAAAACTAGTATAATCACAGGCCCTTTGGAATATAAATAAAATAGGCCTACTAACTATCTACAAAATGGAGACCTCCCAATCTTCATCTGCACTATTCTAGCCTTTAGGTTCATGATTGTTCAACAATTTGTTTGGATTTATATGTTAACCCTTTTTTCAGCCACCAGGTTCCAGATGCTAACATGATGCCAACCAGACTTCCCTGGGTCCATACTCCCAGAGGGATAGAGAATAGGAAGGCTATCAGGGAAGAGGATGGGATACGGAGTTCTGGTGGTAGGGATTATGTGGCATTGTACCCCTCTTATCCTATGGCTTTTGTCAGCATTTTCTTTTTATAAATAAAAATTATTAAAAAATAAAAAGAGAGAGAGAACATTTCAGTTCCAACCAGTTAGTCCTGAGGACTGTGGAAGCACCAGAAAGGGAGGCTCATCTCATCATGTACATGAGAGAGAGAGTTTCCTGGAAGAGGTGGCAAGAAAGCCCAGACCTGAAAGATGAAGGCAGATTTCTATTATTATTATTATTATTATTATTATTATTATTATTATTAGTTTCTTTTATCATCATTGGGGCATCACCACTCTCAGCTGACTTTCTCAGATATAAAGAGAAAGGCAGAGAAAGGCACCATGTCAGCGTTTATGTTTGTTTACCACCAGTGTCCTTGTTGTGGCTTGGTACCTGCATGACAGGTCTGCTACCCCTGGTCCTTTCTTCCCTTCTTTCTTTCTTCCCTTCTTTCTTTCTCTTTTAAATTTTATTTATAAAAAGGAAACACTGACTAAACCATAGGATAAGAGTTGTACAACTCCACACAGTTCCCACCACCAGATCTCTGTATCCCCTCCCCTCCCCTGATAGCTGTCCCATTCTCTATCCCTCTGGGAGCATGGACCCAGGGTCATTGTGGGGAGCAGAAGGTGGAAGGTCTGGCTTCTGTCATTGCTTCCCCGCTAAACATGGGCGTTGACAAGTGGATCCATGCTCCCAGCCGAAGGCAGATTTCTTGAAGAAAAGAGATGTGTGCTTTTTTGATGCAGCCAGACTCAGATGTCAAGTTTACAAAGTCCTCTCCAGCGGACTAAGGAGACATTGTTTGAACCTAAAGTGCTTATGCCTATCGGTGTCCTGAAGTTCCAGGGTCAGACAGCTGTGTGTGCATGCCACAGTCAGTGAACCCCGGGGAGAGACAGGCCCTTTGCCTAACCTCACACATGCTAGGAGCGCTCATTAAAACGTGGCATGAAATACATTTCTCACAGTGCTTCCTCTCTCATGGCCTCATCATGGGTTTTTAGCTTTTGATTCTTTAATGACTTGGAACTTTTGCTCCCAAGGACTGCAAAGATGCCCCATCAAAGCCAATTACCTTTTTCTAATTCATAAGGAAGATTCCTGCAGCGCTTATGCATAAATCTAGACACTGATATTAACTAATTCTTTCTTTTTTTATATATTTTGCATCCAGGGTTATTGCTGGGGCTCAGTGCCTGCACCATGAATCCACTGCTCCTGGAGGCTATCTTTTCCCCCCTTTTGTTGCCCTTGTTGTGGTTATTATTGATGTCGTTCATTGTTGGATAGGAGAGAGAGATATGGAGAGAGGAGGGGAAGACAGAGAGGGGGAGAGAAAGACAGACACCTGCAGACCTGCTTCACCGCCTGTGAAGCGACTCCCCTGCAGGTGGGGAGCCAGGAGCTCGAACCGGGATCCTTAAACCGGTCCCTGGGCTTTGTGCCACGTGCGCTATTACCGCCCAACCCCCCTAATTCTTTTATTTTTTCTACTGCTCCCATCACCAAAGGTCTGTGTCCCCATCCCCATCCCCATAGATAACCACTACAGTTCTCCCACAATCTTGAAAATAGGTTGACATTTTGTTTTTTCCACATTTGTATATTCAATTCTCCATATTCCACGAGGGAAATCATTCTAAAGTTGTCCTTCACCTCCTGACTGGCTCCACCATGTGTCATCTCCTAATTCCATAAGCTGAAAAAAATATAGGGGTCCAGGTAGTGGCACACCTGGCTAAACGCTCACATTACAGTGCACAAGGACCTGGGTTCAAGCCTACGGGTCCCCAACTGCAGAGAAAAAGCCTCACACGTGGTGAAGCAGGGCTGCAGGCGTCTCTGTCACTCTCTCTCTCTCCTTCTCCCTCCCCTCTCAATTTCTATCTGTCTCTATACAACAGTAAACTAACATATGTAATAATAATAATAATAAAATAAAAATTAAGAAGGAAGAAAAATAAATTAAAAAAATCACCAATATGATGTCTTCAGAAATTTTTGGTAAAATGTTGATATTTGTATCTATTTGTTGTTGTACTGTTATCCTTACTTTTTTTTCTTTTTCTTTTTCAAATTTATTTATTTTCTCATTTTGTTGCCCTTGTTTTATCCTTACTTTTGAACATTTTCTCCCCCCCCCCCCATCAGAGCCCTGCTCAGCTCTGGCTGATGGTGGGGTGGGGGTGGGGGGTTGAACCCAGGACTTAGGAGTCTCAGGCATGAGAGTCTCTTTGCATAACCGTTACGCTATCTACCCCCTACTCTTACTTTTGATGATCTAAATTGTTTTATAGTAAAATAAATAAATACATTTCTTGGAAGTAAAACCAACAAAACAAAACAAAGTGGTTACTAGTGAGGGTTCTGAAGGAGTCCTCTATAAAATTGGGACCCAGACCATTCCAAAAAATAAAAAAAAAATACATTGATAATAGTACTGTCTCTGGCCGGGATGCATAACCGATTCAGGATAAATCTAGGCGTCAAGACACCTTGGGGCCACACACATTACTAGTCCCCAACTACAGGATGAATTTATCACAAGTGGTGAAGCAGGGCTGCTGTTGTCTGTCTTTCTCTCTCCCTCCCTATCTTCCCCTTCCCTCTCAATTTCTCTCTGTCCCAGCCAATAAAAGAAAGGAGAAAAATGACCACCAGGAGCAATGGGCTCACTGTGCTACCACTGAGCCCTAGACATAACCCTGATAGAAAAGTAAAACTGAAAGCCAAGAAAGAAAGAAAGAAAAAGAAAAAAAAAAAATCTCACTCTGCTTCTGCCCAAATCTGCCCAACTATTTCCTGTTTCAGGGAAGCGCCGCTGGAACTGTGACCATGCACTCTGGACATGTGCAGAGAATTTGCCTTAGCAGTCCTGTCTCTGAAAGATTTGAAGAGAGAGAGAGAGAAAGAGAGAGAAGTGGGAGAGAGAGAAGAGAGGAGGAGAGAAGAGGAGGGGGAGAGAGGAGGAGAGGAAAAGAGACAGAGAGAGACAGAGACAGAGGCTACCTATAAGACTAGTGCTTCTTCATCAGATCCTAGGCTTTGAGGAGATGAGCACCAGCCTGAGCCAGGTGATCTAAGGAGGAAACCACAGAGGCTGACAGAAACGAGCTTGGGTGTCCTGTCCTCCTGCAGCAGTCGTCAGTCATGCAGGTCACAGAGCTCCCACAGTGGCACCGTGCAATGGGCCAGGAGTGTGACATGTGCCGGAAGGCAGTGGGGAGCTGGACAAAGTCCTCCCCTCCAGAAGCATGTGTCTCATGGCCTCTGGGCCAGAATCTTTCCTAGCTCACACATCTTTCTTCCTTCCTTCCTTCCTTCCTTCCTTCCTTCCTTCCTTCCTATCTCTCTCTCTCTCTATCTCTATCTATCTTGTCTCCAGAGTTATCACTGGAGCTCAATGCCAGCACTACAAATCCACTGCTCCTGGAGGCCATTTTTTTCCATTTTTATTGGATAGGACAGAGAGAAATTGAGAGAGGAGGGGAGGATAGAGAGGGAGAGAGAAAGAGAGACACCTGCAGACCTGCTTCACCACTTATGAAGTGTCCCTTCTGCAGGTGGGGAGCCGGGGGCTCAAACTGCGATCCTTGTGCTCCGTACTATGTGCGCTTAACCTGGTGTGCCACCTCCTGACCCACCTAGCTCAGATGTTTTCACAGCAGATACCGTTGCTGTTCACTTTCTTAAGAAGGCAAGGCAGATAAAGGCCAAACAACCTCTGCCAGGCTTCAGAGTCAATAGGAAGAACATCTGAGTCCATGTCCAGTGGAGAAGCAATCACAGAAGCCAGAACTCCCACCTTCTGTTTGCTCCCTATAAAGAATTTTGGTCCATGCTCACAGAGGGGGAGAAATGCTAGGGGGAAGACAACCAGAGGGTGCTGAACTCCAACTCCATCAGGGCACATAGAGGAGGAAAAAGGGAGGGACATTTGGATGTAGTAATAGGTGTAGGTGTGAGTTGGAAAGGAAGAGAAGACAGGACCATAGGGAAAAAATGGACAAATCTAAACAAATATAGACAGACAGTTGTAGAAATAATAGGTAAGCTGCTTGAAGGGGGAATGAAAGGCCGGCGTTTGTTCTCCCAATATTAAAGGTTCGTCTTGCTTGATCTCAACAAAGAATTGAGGAGAGAGCATGATTTTCAGGTACTTCAGACTTTTATTTGGGAAAATTGGGAAACATTCACATGTTAGGAGGAGAGAGAAAGAGAGAGAGAGAGAGAGACGGAAACACAGTTGATATTCACCTGATGATATCTGGACAGAAAGAGAGCCTGAACTGTCACAGACTCTAAGTTTTAAAAACGTAAGCCCTGCCTCTGCCTTTCCAAGCAACACTTGTAACCACTCTTATTTACTGGGCGGTATCTTGTCTCTCAACAAACCCCTATCTGCAACTTAGGAGAACAGCTGTAGCTTCCAGTGGAGGGAATTGGGGATACAGAACTCTGTTGGTGGGAATGATGTGGACTTGTGCCGCTGTTTTCTTATAATTTTGTAAATCAATATTAACTCAATTTTTCTCTGTCCTATCCTAATAAAAAATTAAAAAAAAAAAAAGGGAAGAGGCTCTTGCACTCAAACCCAGCTCTGCTTGGCCCCAGAGCCTTGAGCATCAGGTAAGTAGCTATACATTTTTATCTGAAGATGCCAGCAGCTTTGCAGGGCCTAGTAAAAAGGAACTTAGTAGATACAGGTTTGGTAGCAGCATCGCAAATGTCAAATATGTCACTTTTTTTTCTTTTTCTGATCTATTTTCGTCTTCGCCCACCTTGAAGGAGAGATTTCATCACTCTTTCTCTCCAGATGGAGAGACACAGAAGCCTCAGCCATGCCTAGTGAGGATAAGGGTGATGAGTTCATCAGCTGGGCGCAGAGGATGGAGGGCCCTAAAGATACACAGATTTGATCCTCGTAACGTGGCGAGGACTAGGCACTTTCATCCCCAACTACACACATGGGGAAACTGAGGCATAGGAGGGATTTTGGTTCCACAACACTACCCAGTACGTTGAGGAATCAGGACGGGGGGGGGGAGGGGCGGCTGGGGTACACTAGGTTAAGCACACATAGTGCCAAGCACAAGAACCCACACAAGGATACTGGTTTGAGCCCCCAGCTCCCCATCTGCAGGGGGTTTGCCTCACAAGTGGTGAAGCAGGTCTGCAGGTGTTTATCTTTCTCTTCCTCCTCTCTATTTTCCTCTCCTCTCTCCATCCTATCCTATAAAATGGGAAAAATGGCCATCAGGAGAAGTGGAATCAGGGTGCAGGCACCAAGCCCCAGCGGTAACCCTGGAGGCAAAAAGAAAGAAAGAAAGAAAGAAAGAAAGAAAGAAAGAAAGAAAGAAAGAAGGAAGGAAGGAAAGAAAGGAAGGAATAAAGAGAGAGAGAGAGAGAAAGGGTTTGAACTAAGCACATCTGGCCACAGAGATTCCATCCTTATACAGCTGTGCTGTATTTATCCACTGTCTGCAGTCCCACAGCAGAATGGAAATCCAGCCCTGTTGTCCACCATTTCAATCCCATGCATTTCTTTCTTTTTTCTTCTTCTTTTTTAAACACTTATTTATTTACTCCCTTTTGTTGCCCTTGTTTTTTTTTTTTTTTTTATCGTTGTAGTTATTGTTGTTGTCATTGTTAGATAGGACAGAGAGAAATGGAGAGAGGAGGGGAAGACAGAGAAGGGGAGAGAAAGACAGACACCTGCAGACCTGCTTCAGCGCCTGTGAAGTGACTCCCCTGCAGGTGGGGAGCCGGGGGCTTGAACTGGGATCCTTCTTCTTCTAGCGTTTGCCCTTCTTCCGTAGCCAGTCAACAGCGTCAGGTTGAGCCTGATGTCAAGTTTCGAGACCTCCTTTGAATCTGGAGAGGTGGCAGTCGTTGACTATGTGGGTCATAGTCTGTCTGTAGCCGCAGGGGCAGTTCGGGTCGTCTCTGGCTCCCCAGCGATGGAACATAGCGGCGCACTGGGATCCTTAAGCAGGTCCTTGCGTTTTGCTCCACGTGCGCTTAACCTGTTGCGCCACCGCCTGACTCCCCATGCCTTCTTTCTACTCCACGATACCTCTAACAGTGGGGCGTTTGGGTGAACACGGCAGACCCAGAACAACTTGACTTAAACAGCTGTTTTCTCTTTTGCTTTCTTGTCCCTTGATGTGTCCTCTGCTCTTCAGATGCTCTGGCCATTCCTTGAGCAGTCTGGTCCCTCTTAAGTGACCAGTAGCCTAGGGGTTGATGGCCTGGCAGGGACAAAAGCAAAACAGAAAGGCAGGGCTATCCCCTGGGCCACCGGGAGCCAGCTTACTGGGCAGCCCGGATGGGTCTGGGCCTGTAGCTGCAGTTTTCCAAACAACTCCCCTAGATCAGGTTCTTTCAGCTTCAGGGAAAGGTCAGAATTTCAATCTGGTGTTTTCACACATCTTAAATGGATTTCAGAAGCACTGGCTCTGCCCCCACCCCTTCCCCTCTTTAAACAATGTGGTTAAGCTGCTGTGGCGTAGCTGGAGGCTGCATTCCTCTCGCTTTGTGATGTGGGTTTCGGAAGTCAAGCATGCAGTCCGCTAAACCAAACTAAAGTTGTTTCGTTAATGGGCGCAGCTCAAGAGAGAATTTGTGAATAGAAACAAGGCAAGTTTGCTTCCCACACTTAATTTTAAAAGGCAGATAATTAAGTAGGTGGAGAAAGGAAGGGTCCCTTCTGGGTCTCAGAACCTACCTCCTTCTTTCACTCTCTTCATCTTCATTTTTCTTCCTCCTTCTCTCCTTTCTTTTCTTCCTTTTTTTGTCTTTCTCCCATCTTCCTTTTCCTTTCTTCTTTAAAATTTTTTTATTATCTTTATTTGTTGGATAGATAACAGCCAGAAATTGAGGGGAGGAGAGGTAGAAAGGGAGAGAGACACCTGCAGACTTGCTTCACATTCACAAAGCTTTCCCCCTGCAGGTGGGGACCCGGGGCTCGAACCTGGGTCCTTGTGCACCGTAACATGTGCGCTCAACCAGGTGTGCCACCACCTGGCCCCTCCTTTCTTTTCCTCTTTCCTTTTTTTCTGCCTTTATTTTTCTCTCTCTCTCCCTCTCTTATTAGGTGGTAGTAGTATGGTGGCAGTGGTGGTGGTGATGATGATGATGATGTGTGTGTGTGTGTGTGTGTGTGTAGGAGTACAGTGAGTCCTACCCAAAGACTGATTGTCCTGAACCCTCTGGGCAAGCCTTTCTTGTCAGATGAGAACGTAATAATGATACCCACTTGCCTTTGGTTCTGCTCATCCTCTCCGTCCCTTCGGTCAGTGCTCCCGCGTGGTCCTCATTGGCAACTCCTCACTAAACCTCTGTGCTGACTCACCCCCACCTCTCACTGTGCATCCCACCTCCGGAGCAAGGTTCATTGACGTGAACTCAGTCAACCCCTCTACTTCCCACTTGAAAAGTACACGAGCAGGGGAGTTGGGCTGTAGCGCAGCGGGCTAAGCGCAGGTGGCGCAAAGCACAAGGACCAACATAAGGATACCGGTTCGAGCCCCCGGCTCCCCACCTGCAGGGGAGTCGCTTCACAGGCGGTGAAGCAGGTCTGCAGGTGTCTGTCTTTCTCTCCCCCTCTCTGTCTTCCCCTCCTCTCTCCATTTCTCTCTGTCCTATCCAACAACGACAACAACAATAATAACTACAACAATAAAACAACAAGGGCAACAAAAGGGAATAAATAAATAAAATAAATATGAAAAGAAAAGTACACAAGCAGAACACCTTCTGCTTCTTTGAACGTCCCCCGCTCAGGGGACAAAGGGATGCCTTCATCTGCAACGCCCATTTCTCTGACTGTGCCCTGCCTCCAAACGTGACTTGCTAGTCTCCACCCAGCCGCCGCCATGGCTCCTTCTCTCCGCTGTTAATACCCGCGTTCAAATCACTCGTATTCTAGAAAGAAACAAAAGGCTCCAGCTTGAGCTTCCAGTCCCACCCTTGTCTGCCTGCCTTCACCGGTACTCATGTGGACAGTTGTTTCCCAGCCGCCATGACCACTCTCCTTCAGAAACATTTCTGCCAGCTCTGGCTCCTGTCCCATCACTGTGGCCACTCACTGCTGGTGGCTAATACTCATGCCCAGTGCACCTCCCCTTCCAGCCTCCATCCACTTCTGGGCGATGACAAGGAGGGCCTCCAGGTGGCCTCTTGAGGGGGAGTTTTGGTGTTGGGTTTTCTCAGAGTCCTTTGCAGAAAGAGCCCAGAGCTTCAGACAAAGACTTTTTTTTTCTCCTCATCTACCAAGCCACACATTTTTACTTAGATATTTAAAAAAGCAATCTCAAGCTCAGAAAGAAAATGTACCATTGATGCCAAATCAAATGAGAACTAACACTTGGTATCAACAGGAATATATTTGAATTTAAAAAGGCTGGCTGCATCTGACAGCATCGCGGGGCTGGGGGGAGATGGGGAGACTTCAATAAGGGTCGATTAAGATGGGAGGGCAGGGGGGGAATGTCACGCGACCAGTCAACTTTACCACGTGGTGTGCAGGAAGACAGGACAGGAAGGACTCATACCAGAAAGGACACTGAGGAGGAATCTGGAAGAGCAGCTAAGACAGAGCCAGTTGAGAGACGGAGCTCTGGAGATGGAAGGCAGAGGGGACTGCATGTGCAGGGCGTGGTGTTCAGAAAAGAACTGACATTGTCAGGAGGTGACTGGCACAGTACTCTGAGACATCTCATGGTCTCGGGGAGCCAGTGCTGCCCTCTGTTAGGCCTTTGCCTCCGTCGTGTGGATAAGCTTCCAGGAAAATACACACCTTTTGCAATTTTTGTTAAGCTTAGAACTCAAGATTGTGTATGAGGAACCAATTGCTCACATATGTCTCCAAATGAAGTAAATGTCTGCTTTTAGAACGAGAGGCAAGTAGGCTCATAGCCTCTCCCACAAGGCCTGCCAGCACCAGAAAGAGAGGTGGGGAAATGGCCCACAACAGAAGGCCCACAGCAGCCCACCAAGTTTGGCACCTTGTGGAGTGTGGTCATTTAGTTGAGGGCTGGAGGAAGCTGGAGGGTACCTCCCAAGGAAATGGGAGTGGTGACAGGTGTGGCTTGGAAAGGTGGAGGCGGGGTTTGGGTGTGACAGACTTGAGCTCCCTGCTCAAGTTCCCATGTGAGCACAAGCTCATAAAGGCTTCTCTCCCTTTCTCTTTCTGTCTTTCTCTCCCTACCTACATGGACTACCCGCCAAGATGTGAGAAGAGGGCTTCTTTCTCTGTCGCATGCTCTGTCTGCCTAGATCACCCTGTGAATGTTCTCCCTCCATTAGACTCTCAGCCCTAGGTGAGTGAGTGCCCCACCAACAACATGTGAGTAACAGAGTTCTGGGGGGCTTCTCTCTCCGCCCCCAGCCTAACATGTGAATGTTCTCAATTTTCCCAAATAAAGTTTAAAATTCCTGAAAATCATGCTCGCTCCTCAATTCTTTGTTGAGATAATGCGTGATGGACTTTTTAAATATTGAAGAAACAAGTGCCGGTCCCTCTTCCCCCCAGTTTCTCCCACACAGTGTCTCAGCCCTCTGGTTCCAGGGCTGTGAGGAGGCAGGTGCTGTGACATACCTATTCCAGAGCTGGTTCCAGTGACCGGCACCAAAGACTGGCTCACATGCATCAGTTCAGTGACTGGATTACAGGACTAGCCTCCTCTGCTCTCCAAAGAACAGAGGGCTTCTTCCTTCCTTTCTAAGGTTTATTTATTTATTCCCTTTTGTTGCCCTTGTTGTTTTATTGCTGTAGTTATTATTCTTGTTGTTATTGATGTCATTGTTGTTGGATAGGACAGAGAGAAATGGAGAGAGGAGGGGAAGACAGAGAGGGGGAGAGAAAGACAGACACCTGCAGACCTGCAGGGGAGTTCCTCTGAAGCAACTCCCCTGCAGGTGGGGAGCTGGCGGCTCGAACCAGGATCCTTAGGTCTGTCCTTGCACTTTGTGCCACATGCGCTTAACCCACTGTGCTACCGCTCAACTCCCGAACAGAGGGTTTCTAGCCAAGAAGCATGTTGGTAAGGTCCTTCCTGACTGTAAGTCACCCCCCTAGGCACATTGTTATACAGAGTCACACACTTTCTAGGCAAGGCTGTGTGACGTGACCAGATCCAGCCTAAGAAGTGAGACAGGGAGTGATGGGTTCTGTTTCCTGAGCGGCATTGGAACGGGTGGACCGCTGTCCAAGCTGTCAGCAGTGAGAAAGATTGGCGTTAAGACAGTGGTATCATCAGATGGAAGAACTTGAATTCTTGAATCATCAGACTGAAAGATTCCCCCTCTACTCCCACACACTGATCATAAGGATACAGAAATGGCCCCGGTTCAGTCACCACCGTGATTAATTATTTAGTGAGTCTCATTTCCTATTCACAAAGCAAGATGGGACTATGGATTAGACATGAAGTCAAATGCAAATAAAACATATTAACTACCCCACACCTACAACTATCAGTGACAAGGGTGTTAGACCAGAAGGCACCAAATACATAGAAGAAAACCATGGAACACTCCATATTTGCTTCCAGAGCTTTTTTGAAGTAAAATCCAACAAGCAAGGAACACAGAAACAAAAATAAAACCAAGGGGACATCATCAAACTGAAAACTTCTGCACGGTGAAAGGAACCATCGTCCAAACAGAAAGACACCCTACAAAATGGGAGGGAATCTCTACACAGAATATCTAAAGGACTCGTTAAAGCCAGAAATAAAAACATAAATAACCTCATTAAAAACATGGGGAGAGGAAAGAGGCAGAATCTTCACTAAGAAATCCAAAGGCCAACAGTTATGAAAAAATGCTCAGTCACTGATTAACAAAGAAGCACAAAGAGCAATGGGACACTAGTCTGTATCCATGAGGATGTCATATATTAGGAAGGACGGAAAATGAAGAACAAGGAACCCTTCTCCCATACTGCTGGTAGGAATGTAAATGAGTCCAGTTCCTGTGGAAAACAGTTTGGAGATTTCTCAAAACACTAAAAATGGATCTACCGTATGATCTAGAGATTTACTGACAGGAAGCAAAAATACCTACCCAAAGTGACCTATGTTCACAGCAATAAACACTGTAATAGCTCAGACTTGGAAATCACCCAGAAGAATGGTTAGGGAAGTTGTGGTATACACGTGGTGATGGATATTATGCAGCCTAAAAATGAAGCCATGGCTTCCTCAGAGCCCCACCCTACTAGGGAAAGAGAGAAGCAGGCTGGGAGTATGGATCGACTTGTCAACACCCATGTTCAGCAGGGAAGCAATTACAGAACCAGACCTTCTACCTTCTGCATCCCATAATAACCCTGGGTCCATACTCCCAGAAGGTTAAAGAATAGGAAAGCCATCAGGGGAGGGGATGGGATATGAAGTTCTGGTGGTGGGAATTGTGTGGAGTTGTACCCATCTTATCCCATGGTTTTGCCATTGTTTCCTTTTTATAAATAAATAAAGACAACAATAAAAATAAATAAAGTTTTAAAAAGGAATTTTGGTCCATAACCACAAAGGGATAAAGAATAGGGATGCTTCCAATGGGGATGTGACATGGAACTCTGGTGGTGGGCACTGTATCCCCTATTATCTTACAATCTTGTTCATCATTATTAAATCACTAATAGATTTTTTAAAAGAATAAAAAATGAAGCCATGGCCTTTGCTTCATCTTAGATGGAAGTACCCAATTATATTGTAAAGCACTCCCCGCTCCCCAAATGATTTAAAAAAATCATTAAGTCATCTCCTTTGCCTCAAGATGCATCTTAAAGGAATCGTGGTCCATGAAATAAAGCCAAAAGGGGGATGCATATTGGATGATCTCACTAACAGCTGGAATTTAGGAAGGAAGGAAAGGGAGAACACAAACTTGGGCTGGGTGTGGAGCTTTGCTCTGTAACAGAGCAAAGGACTGTGGGGCGAGAGGGGGAGGGACACAAGATGCTGGGCCCACCAACTCCAAGATGGAAGACGTCCTAAGTTTGAGGTGAATATTTTTCAGATACATTATCACAGGGAGATGAGAAATTATACCCATGTGTCCATAACTGTATTGTAAACTTTTATCCCCACACCCCCGCGATAAAATGATTTTGGGTGGGGGGAGATGTGAATCAAAACAGACAAAAGCATTAACTGTTTAAAATAGGCCATGACATAATTGAAATCATTGTTTGGCTGTGGCTACGTCAACTACATTTTAAGATTGTAAACAGAAGGCACTTTTTAGCATGCCGTTCAATGAAAAGCTGACGCTTTAACCAGATTACCTAGACCCTGATTCTTCTCTGATCTTTTTCTTCTTCTGTCTTGTTTACCAGGAAGCTTAGTGGCTTCTTTGGCCTAATGGAGTTGCATTTCTCCTTTTTGCAGAGCTGGTACTGCTGACATGTGAGATTTTATGCTCATGGATTCAGGGTCCCGGGGATGTCATTTCTTCAGTGGCATTGCCTTCTTCTAAAGGATCATCTACCATTTTCACATTCTTGACAGAAAATGTGTGAGCTTAGGGGCCGGGTGGTGGTGCACCTGGTTGAGCGCTCGTATTACAATATGTAAGGATGCGGATTCGAGTCTCCGGTCCCCACCTGCAGGGGGAAAGCTTTGCAAGTGGTGAAGCAGGGCTGCAGGTGTTTGTTTCTCTCCCTCTCCATCACCCCCTTCCCTCTTGATTTCTGGCTGTCCTTATCCAATAAATATAAAATAAAAAAAGAAAGAAAAAAAGAAAATGTGTCCGCTCTCAAACTATCCCAGTCGTGGAACAGCTGACACAGAGATGCTGAAAACCCCATACCTCCCCTTAATTATTTTGCTTTGCCTCATGCCTGTGAACTCCGTGACTTGGGATCTCTCCGGCGGACATTGCATGCTGTCTTATTTCTACATTTCCTCTGTGTACTACTCCAGGAAATGATCTATGACAGATGCACATGGACACACGTGAAAAAATTCTTTATTAATTTCTCACATTTCATTACAAAATGTATGTTGCAAACAACTTGAATAACCTACTAGTGTGATTTTTGTTTTGTGTTTTTTTTTTTTTTTTTTTTTACCGTTGGCTTCAAGAACTCAGATTCTCCCCATCTTATCAAGTATTGGGAGAAACTGATTATTGGAGTCAATAGGTTATCATTTTGCTATTTATTTTCTTCTTTCAAGCTCTGAAAAAAAAAGTCCTCTGTATAAATTAAACAACAACAACAAAAAGTTGTAAATTCTATGTCATTACAGTCAACAAAATTATAATAATGCATCCAAAAATGTGCGGTCACAAAATATCAGGTATGTTTGAAAAAAGAAATGACATTCTAGCTTTGTTAAAAGGATAATGGTCCCATGTTTTTATTAACAGGTTAGCAAAACAAAATCCAATGGATTACAATATTTACATGTTATTTGAAAAATAAAGTAGTGATAAAAGCATGTCACAATTATTTTCTTTTTTTTCCTTTTTTTTTTCTTTTCTTTTGTTTTTTTTTTGGTAACCATTATGAACACCCAATCCAGGTATGGAACTGTTTAATACATTTGAAATGAGGCCAATTGAAAATAAATATGGACGCAAAAGTTGAGTCACTGTTTAGACAGTTCACACACTCCCCATTTCCTGGTTTCCATGTGATGGACTCCATTCCTAAAGGAAAAATTAAATTAAAACAAACATCTACAAAAAAAAAATTAACAGCATGAAAATAAAAGAACATGCTTTTCAAGTAAGCACTTATTCCACAAATGCAGTATCTTCGAGTGGATTTAATCTGGAGCTGTGTGGGACACCCTCATCTCATCAACTCCCTCTCCCTCGCTCCCCCCCTCCCCCAAACCCTCCAAGTTAAAAAAAAAAAAAAGAAAACCAAAGGACCCACACATACACACTCACACACGTACTTCCACGCATTGAACCTTCTAGAACCTAGGCTTCAAGGAAAGGTGTTTTGTTTGTTTGTTTGTATTTTTGTTTTTCCCCCTTACTTTTTGGAACGAAACCTTATGTTCACGATGAGAACATATTATAAATGTAGGCTTAATTTTGTCTGAGCTGTTTTCTCCTGGACAAACTAATATGGGGAAACAGCAGCTGGGAGTTAGGTTAAAAAAAATTCTCTAGGCTCCTTGTAGAATGTATTTCATGTCCACTCTCACCGAAGGGATGGGACTTTAACACACCCTTTTGTCCCTCCAGATAAATGAGTTAACATGCCCCCCCCAACACAATGCAAACAAAAACAAAAGACAGACTTGATACACACACACACAACACACACTTGCGTGTGCCAGTCCATCCTAACAGAAATTGTTTGTGTGAGACAAATAATGTGTCAATTTGACAAGTAACAAAAGGATGAAGAGGACTTCCTCATCTGGTCCACAAGCTGCGTAGCTGTGTCAAAAAGTTTGGTTCTTTAGTTAAGTAAAAAAAAAAAAGAAAGAAAGAAAAGAAAAAACAGTTAACCTCTTTGTTATTTCCATGTTTAAAATAAAAACATTCCTATCCAAAAAACTAAATCTTCCCAGCCCCCAAATTAAGACAACAACAACAATAAACACACACACACACACACACACACACACACACACTCACACACAATTAATATGAAAAAACTGAATTGTGCTGTGTCTGTAACACTCAAACTGATAGAAAATCAATGTGTGGCAAACAAAACTCCACAGTCACCTTGAAATTATTAGCTCACACAAATCTACCGAATTCTAAAATGAAAGCTGAACACTGATAAACAGCTTACCTGGAGTAAGGAATGACAATTCACAAACAGTTATCTAATAATTAAAGTCTGTTTCTTTTTTTTTGTTTTGTTTTTTACTAAAATAATTAAAAAAATCACAGTATTTTAAGAAATAAAGCCCACGTGGGGATTTTAAGCACAATTTGTGTTCCTTTCTTTAAAACTCTTTTTTTTTTCTTTTTCTCCATTCACCATCTTGCCCAGCAGTTCTCTCTACATTTAACCACAATGACGAAGACAGGTAGTACTGACAAATGCAGAGAATTCCCTTGGTTAAGTTTGAGGTACTAGGAAACAGGTGACTGTCTTATGCAAAGCAGTTGTTTTTGTTTTTTGTTTTTTTTTTGTTTTTTCCCAAAGCGGCTGCAGTTAGGTCTTGAAAAAGCTTAAGGTATTAAAACTAGAAAAACGCACCCGAAGTTGTGCGTCAAAAAGTTGTTCCCCTAAGAGAAGTCTTCTCCGGTCACAGAGCTCCCGTTTCCACATCCAGTCCAAGACCACCACAGAGCAGACCCCTGTGTGTGGGAGGTGCTTCCACGTTCCGCAATAAACAAAGCTTCCGCCATGAAGATCCGGAAGAAAAGATGGTAGTGATGGAAATAGAGCCACCATAGTCCAGCCATTTAAATAACTTTAATTTACATACTCACTCACACAGGTACCAGTGCTTTGAAAATAGAATGTTCAGTCCTATGAAGCAGCTTTTTCGGTTTTTCTCTTTCCTGCCCACCCCCCGTTCTCAGCACAAGCTGGCCTCCCATTTATTCATCGTGGTTCAAGTAAGGTTTGATTCAGAATTTCACCCGACGCTTATTCTTTTTTGGCCTCTACGTTCTCCAGGAGAGATTCGTCAGCAGCGACTACACAGATTGCTACTGTTTCACTCTTTAGGGAAAAGTCTATTCCAATTGCCTCGTCATCTTCCTTTTCCTCTATAGAGGGCATCTTCAGACTGTCCTCTATGCTTTCTCTGAAGTGTATTTCTTCTCTGCTCAGCTGCTTGGTGTCATTCAACGCCCTGGAAAATAAGCACACATGCAGGTCTTCAAAAGCAGCAAAGGAATTCAAGTGTCTTAATTTCCCTGGTCCAAACAAAGCCTTGGAATTTACTTAAAGAAAAGCTACAGAAATTCAAATACTTGGTGGGATTTATCCTTGCTACATGACACTCATTTTTTTGAATCATATCAAAAACGTGAACCTACAAAATGTCTACAATCATTCTACATTGCACTCTGCTTCGTTTCAAAATCAACAGAATGGTTTCGTGTCCTCTCTTCCACTGGGTCATATGTCTAACAGCAGAGACTAAAGTTCAAACTGAGCAGCAAAACATCGCCTCTGCTAATTAAGGCTAGAATGGCAGCTCTGGTAATACAGGTTCAAGATGAGGTTCAGAAACTAACAAACAAACAGAAAAGCAAAAACTTAAAGATGAATCCTGTATTTTAGGAAGTTTAGACCGAATGTCAGGTACACGGTCATCATCTGGGAAAGGGCCAAATGGACAGAAACGATGTGTAGGATTCTCTGTCTCGTAAACTTGAGAGCGTCTGGTCTAGAAGACAATTCATATATTCAAGGATTTTGTAAGTATTGTACAGTGCTCCCCGCCCTTCCTACCTGGGAGGCTGGCAGAAGCTGGCTCTGTCCCCAAGACAGGACGAGAAGCCAGTTCTTCTGAATACCCCATCTATGCACTGTCAGGGAGTGTCAGGCTAACAACAGCTGAAGGGACCCTACCTAGAGAAAGTACTAAACTTCTATGCATGGTACTTGATGGGGATTTGCTATTTGAAGATAACTTTTCCCACATTTGACTTGTATCTTTGAGTGATCGCTGTAAAAAGCAACAGAAAGAGGGAAGCCTAGTTCCTTGCAACGGTCTCTCTCCTTCCAGGCCCAGAAATATGGCAGGAGACAAGAGAGGCAGAGGGGGCAAGTCTCTGTATCAATGGTCAGGGGAAACAGGAAAAGAACCTGGTCTGCTCCCTCCCACGCTGGACAGTTCTTAGGGTGATTCAACTTACACGCCATGTCTCAGCACGTGCCGTTCCCACTCAGAGCCCTGTGAGAATGCCCGCCCGCAAAATTCACATGGGAAACGCTTCTCCATGTTCACAGGAGGCCCACACTCAGGAAATCCCATCAGATCTGTGAGGAGAAAAAGCGTAAGTGTCACGGGGTGTGCTGAGGGGGCAGACAGAGGGGATTTATCAGTAGTCTCTGAGCACTGCCCCCCACCCCACCCCCACTTTCACATGTAAAGTCACTGGTGGAAACAATCAAGTGGGTTCCAGATTCCTTCTCCTTCCATCCTAATGCTACTTATTTTGTTTGAATTTTTTCTTTTTTCCCCCTTTTGTTGCCCTTGTTGTTTATCTTCGTTGTAGTTATTATTGTTGTTGTTGTTGATGTCGTTGTTGTTGGATAGGACAGAGAGAAATGGAGAGAGGAGGGGATTACAGAGAGGGGGAGAGGAAGACAGACACCTATAGACTTGCTTTACCGCCTGTGAAGCAACTCCCCTGCAGGTGGTGACCAGGAGGCTCGAACTGGGATCCTTACGCCAGTCTTGCGCTTCACACCATGTGCACAGCCCGGCTCCCCTAATGGCATTTGTTCAACAGCCCTCAGATACTGTTCCTACTGTTCCTGGTTTCCAGGACCCCGAGTTTCCCCATTCCTCCTCGCCTCCCCACCTGCAGTCATCCCAAATAACCTAAGTCTTTCTTGCCTGAAGATCCCTTTGAAGGAGGCTGGGCAGTGGTGCACCTGCTTAAGCTCACATTGTACTAAGCGCAGGGACCTGTGCAAAGATCTGGATTCAAGTCTCCCAGCTCTCCACCTGCAGGAGGAGATGCTTCACAAGCTGTGAAGCAGGTCTGCAAGTGTCTGTCTTTCTATCTTTGCCTCCCATCTCAATTTCTCTCTATCCGATAAAACAGAGAGAGAGAGAGAGAGAGAGAGAGAGAGAAGAAAAAATGGCCACCAGGAGCAGTGGGTTCACAGTGCTGGCACTGAGCCTCAGTGACTGGAGGCCACCAGGAGCAGTGGGTTCACAGTGCTGGCACTGAGCCTCAGTGACTGGAGGTCACCAGGAGCAGTGGGTTCACAGTGCTGGCACTGAGCCTCCGTGACTGGAGGCAAGGAACAAAGAAAAGCCTTTCTGCACCCCTCGTGCCACCTCTCTCTCCTGTGATGTTCCGTATCAGTGCCTCAGCGGCGAGTACCTGGTCACTTTCTGCTTGACACGTTTACCTTTGCTGCCTAGAAAGGATACAGGGTCCTGAATGCCCCAGGCGATACGTAACCAGACCTCAGGGTGTTGACTCATTCCAGAGAAGGCTGAGGGCACACAACTCACAGTCACCGGTCATGGATATCATAATCCGCCCATCCCAGGGTGCTTGGGTCCCCGAATGAGAGCCCTGACCAAAGACCCCAGCAGGACTCTGTATCCTGGATAGGAGAGCATGTCTGACCAGCATCTATTCCTCCCTTTTGGCTGTGTGGATCACACAGGCCTTTCTGGACAGTTCTGTTGTAAACAGCTAATAGGAACAGTCCTTGTTTTGTTCCTTCCACAGCACTGGGCACATGGGAGGGGGTCTGATAAATGGAGACTGGCTAATTTTTACACACCATTCTTGGCAAGCTCAGAGGCATGAGTGTCTATAACCTTTGTGTTATGCCGAGTCCCAAGCCCAAATGTCTGTCATTACAGCACAAAGGACCAGGTCTTCACGCAGGTAATGAGCAGAAGACCTTAATTCTGCAGCCTCAACGCAAAATGAGGGCAGTGCAGGGCAATTCCCAATGATCTCCTTCCTGCCTGTGACTCTTTGCCTGCAAACCCAAGATGCTCCTGGGAGGTAGCTCTAGGTTGCAAGGTTCCCACTAATAAAAACCTCAGGATGGTGTTTTCACAGTAGAGGTGTCTCTGTCCTGCTTTAATCCTCAGCACAGAAAGTGACGTGAATGGAGCTAGTTTTAACAAAAGATGAAACATTTTCTCACAAATTGAGAAGATCACCACACGAGCCATTAAAAATAATTGCACAGACTATCTTCCTTGATTCTCTTCATTGGAAATGAGACAGCACCATCTGCTTTGCGCATTAATTCCTTAGCAGGGATTATCTTGGGCAAAGAATCAACAGAATGCCTTCCTGACTCCGCCCAGCTGCATAATGAGAGGGGGTGGGGAGGGCTCAGCCAAGGTTCTAGTGGATGGCTTCTTCTCTTTCAAACTAGCTCCATACTCTTCTCAGAGGACCTGCAGTGGTCAGTCTGTGCTCTCTCTAGCTTTCTTGGGACATTAAGAATGAGGGGGCAATGAAGGTGTGAGCCCCCCCTGAACTCGGAGTGCCTGATGAAGTCTCTACTGCCAACGAGGGGCATGCTCTTGGCACGTCTTCTCCTTTCCCTTAGGAAATATGAAACCAGTCATCTATTCTGCCCCATGGCTCCTGCTGTTTCATCCTCAAAGGAGGGGGCCAATCATTACCTGTCACACATCAAATAGCTAGCTCTCCATCAGCCCTGAGCTACAAGCTAATGCCACCTCCTACTCCCTACGCCTAGAAGACAGACCGTCTGGCAAAAAAACACCCTGAGGCAATTGTGTGTCCTTTCTTCTTGTTGGCAAGAATCTACCTAGATGGTGGAAAATTGATTCTAGTTCTATTCAAAGGAGACAAGACAAAAGGAGGCTGTTATTTCAAGGATCATGAGGGGGCTGGGAAGATTTGAGCTTCTAATTCCCATTAACATTACTAGAAGTTACTCAAGTAAACACCCCACCACCACCACCACCACCACCACCTCTGAGGGCAGCAATATATGATGCTCCAAATTCCCATTGACATTACAAGAAGTTACTCATGTAAACCCCCCCCCCCCACCTCTGAGGGCAGTAGTAGATGGTTCTTCACTTCAAGACCCACCCCCCCCCCATGTGATTCAGCCTCATGAATTTTGGATTCTTCTCTATCAACGAGAAAGCGTTAGATACCATGAAGCACAGGAGTCAAGCAGTAGTGCAGCGGGTTAAGCGCACGTGGCACAAAGTGCAAGGACTGGAATAAAGATCCGGGTTCGAGCCTTTGGCTCCCCACCTGCAGGGGAGTCGCTTCACAGGCAGTGAAGCAGGTCTGCAGGTGTCTATCTTTCTCTCCCCCTCTCTGTCTTCCCCTCCTCTCTCCATTTCTCTCTGTCCTATCCAACAACAAACGACAGCAACAATAACAATAATAACCACAACAAGGCTACAACAAGGGCAAAAAAAAAAAGGGGGGGGGGGAGAATGGCCTCCAGGAGCAGTGGATTCATGGTGCAGGCACTGACCCCCAGCAATAACCCTGGAGGCAATAATAATAATAAATAGATACCATGAAGCACAAAGACCGTCCAGTCACACAGAACTGGCTTGATGCCACAGTGTCCACTTGAAGGGGGTAGTTGGGCAGGTAAACGAGGAAATTTGCCAAATGCTCCCACACTTTTATCTGCTATCTTTAAAATTTGATTTTTCTGTGCTTTTATTATGGAAGAGTCGCTGGAAAGAACAAAAAGGGTAATTGCCTCTGCTATACTTACAGCCTCTAGAATCTCGCATGCTCAGCTTTAGGGATTAAAAAAAAAGTCATAATAACAAATGAGGAAGAATTTATTTCCTGGAGAGGAAAGGCAAGGCACAGAGCATCATAAAGAAACAGGAGCCTCTGTCCCCACTGACAAAAGCCTCCTCTCCCAGAACTCTGATAACAGCAAACAGACGTTAAAGACTTCACCACCAAGAATGCATTTGTGAAATGTTAAAAAAAAAAAAGCCAAAAAAAAATTTAAAAACATGCTTTTTCAATCACAGCCATGCTCCTTATAAAAAAATGGATGACAGCTCATTCTAGTAAAATTTGCAGCTTTACAAGAGTAATCAACCCACAGAGTGAGACCATTTGCTTTTTTTTCTTTCAATGTTATTTATTTATTAATGAACAGAGACAGAGAGAAATTGAGAGAGGAGGGGGAAATAGAGAGGGAGAGAGACAGAGAGACACCTGCAGCCCTGCTTCACCACTCGTGAAGCTTTTCCCCCTGCAGGTGGGGACCAAGGGGACTTGAACCCGGGTCCCCTGCGCTTGGTAACGTGTAGTCAACCAGGTGCACCACCGCCTGGCCCCCATTTGCCTCCTCAGGGTGAAGGTGGGCACACTCTTTAGTTCAAGCCCCCGGGTCTCCACCTGCAGGGGGCAAGCTTCACGAGTGGTGAAGCAGGGCTACAGGTCTCCCTCCCTCCCCTCTCCTCTGAATTTCTGGCTATCTATATCCAATAAATTGAATAAAGAGCTAGCACAACTTGACTGGAATAGTCCTTGGTGCCTCCTGGTTGGGTCAGGGGCCTGATGGGAACCCTACTATACAAAACTGGTTTCCAGTTATCTCATGGAACAGACAGAATTGAAAAGAGGGGCAAGTGAAGAAAAAGAACAGGAGCACTACCTTAGAGGGAAGTGGTAATTAAGCAGGTTTCCGTAGGCTCACAGATTTACTAAGCAGGAAGAACAATGATCCCTGAGGGCCACTGAACTGACAGAATTCAGGGTTAGGCTCCCATGAAAGAACAATATTCCACTGCCCGGAGGGCTAGAGAGATGGCAGGAAATCTAGAAGGAATCTTGCTTTTGCATCCAAAAGATTTAAATCAAACTTCTACTGTTAGTTTTTACTAAATTGGTTTATTGTTTATCTCCCTCTTTTGAGGGTGGTGGCGGACCTGGGGCCGTGAGTGTATGTATTGTCACCATGCTCAGACAATCAATTTCATTCAGAAATGCACAGAGAGAAGAGAGACACCACAGTACTTGACCTTCCCATGCTGCCATGACACTCTCTTGTGGTGCTCGGATTTGAACCTGGGTGGTGTGCATGGTATGGACATATACCCTACCCAACAAGCTATTTCTTTGGCCCAATTTTTATTTTCTTTTTCTCCTCTCTCTTAATTTTTAACAAGCTCTTAAAATTCCTGGCTCTTTATTTTCTATGTTGTAAAATGATAATACCACTTGCATTATCATTAAATAGGTGGTAACTATGTTCTGGCAACTGGGTTCATGCCTAGATGTTATCTCATTTAATCTGTATAGAAATGTTAGGAGATATATGCATTAATATTAATGCTACCAGGTGACAGAGGAACACGAAAATAAAGTAATCTACCCAGAATCATAAATACAAGTAGCACCGTGATAGCAGAATCGGGAGTCGCATCCAGACAGGTCAAGGGCAGAGCCATCTGTGTTGCATACAGAGAAACTAGTTGGATAAAAACCACCAACACTGGGCTTGGCACACAGCGCTGCTCAGTAATGACAGCTAGTACCGTTCCTGACATCAGTGGGAGGAACACAACATGCCATTCTCATGTTTATCCTGCCCATGTGCTTTTGATAAACCCACAGGAGCCAGAGAACATATCTAGGGTTGGGAGACAACATAACGAAAAGGCGTTATAGCCTGAGGCTCTGAGGTCCTGGGTTCCATCCCCAGCACTGCCATAAGCCAAAGCGGAGCAGTGTTCTGGTAAATTATTGTTATTATTAAAGTATACACACACACACACACACACACACACGCAGACTTGGGGTTTCCACAACATCCTATGTTGAACAATATAGAAGTTTATACCCAGATGATGTAACTATGTGTCTACTACTAATCCTGCCTTTGAAAACAACAGTAAGGGGAAATAAAGAATTGAGGGGCCGGGCTGAGGACACAGGTTACAGTGCACAAGGACACAAGTTCAAGCCCCTGGGTCCCCACCTGCAGGGGTAAAGCATCATGAGTGGTGAAGCAGGTCTGCAGGTCTCTCTCCCTCTCCCCCCTCCTTCCCTCTTTATGTCCCCTTCCTCTCAATTTCTGGCTATCTATATCCAATAAATAAAGGTAATACAAAAGTAAAATAAAACAAAAAAATAATAAAAAGAAAACTTTCCCCAGTGCCCTGTAAACACAGGGTTAATTAAGAGCTTTTGTTCTCCCTCTTCCCCTTTGTCAGCAGCAAGGGGGTTGAAAGGGGCCACCCATGGCAGGTTTGAGGCTCAGACTCTGTGGCTTCCCCCTACAACCTCAGCAGTGTACACTCCAGAAAGAGCAATTTTAAGTAAATGTTCCACTGGAAAGCCGTGTACATTCCTGAACACCTTCACAGTAACGGTTCCCTTTAATACAAACAAGTCACGAGCCTGTGTGCTAGTTTCTCTGGTGAGCACCAGCTTACAAAGCCACGGTCCCGCCATGTTTCCCAAGTCAGTGTGTTCCGCTACTTAACTAAGAAGAATCATCCCTTCTGTTCCTCCTCCAGCAACCTTCTGCCTCGAGCCTGCCTCCCCATGGACAAGCTGGATGCCATCTGGGACTCACAGGGCAGGGAGGGTACGAACCTCTTTCATCAGCCTTGCTGTTCATTTCTTCTTCCTTGTCCTCATCATCACTGCTGTAGCTCTCCATCTTTTCCTTCATCTGTTCCAACTGATCCAAGTTAACCCGTCCAACCAGCTCAAAGTTGCGGCTTACCTGAAAAGGGTCCAAACAAACGATGGATAAATCACAGACTGAATGGGACTCTCCCTCGGGGAGGGAGAGAGCTCTTTGATTTCTTTTTCCTGTGAAGTGTGTTTTGGGGTTTACAGGTAACAATATTTATATAAGTTCCTCATATTTGGGAGCCACTCTCTGTGCTACTCCTACTTTCTAGTCCTAGTCCCAACTCAGACACCACCTTCCCAGACAATATTTTTAGTCCGCCTGCATCAGGCTCAGGCAAAAATTACTGAAGACATGGGACTCTTGGAACACATCTGAAACAGACTTCCTAGCTTCTTTCCACACAAAGACCCCTAGTGTCATCTGCTCTATTTCTGCCTTTTGGTTCCCGATTATTAAGTAATTTGTCCTGCTTTATATCTTACCATCTTTCAGTCACCAAGTTGCAGATGCTATCATGATGCCAACCTGACTTCCCTGGGCAGACAAACTCACCATTTTTTTCCCCAGAACCTCACCGCTCCAGAGCCTGCCCCACTAGGGAAAGACAGAAACAGGCTGGGGGTGTGGGTCGACCATGTCCCACACAGACACAGTTACAGAAGCCAGAACTCCCACCTTCTGCACCCTATAAAGAATTTTGGCTCATAGTCCCAGAGGGATAAAGAACAGGGAAGTTTCCAATTAAGGGGAGCTTGACTTTGGGGCAGTACATTCCACTCCACCATTTGCAGTGGGATGGCTGACTGTGGGACTTGCCAAGCTTAGGGATGTGAATTTACCTACTGTGAACTACAGTCAGTGGGAAATCAAAAGTATTATGAGGCCTGGGTAGGTAGCCGAGAAATAATTTTTAACTGGACTTAAAGGCATACATTTCATCAATACCCCAGAACCCGAATACTTTCAGAGGTAAAAAAGCTCTCTAAGTACCCTGAACACGAGAAGTGAGAGCCACCATCTTTATTAATTACTATGATCCTAGAAACCTGGAAAGCTGTTCCAATATTAGTCCATTCCTAACTCCAGTTTAAATGGGGAGATTAATATTTTCCAAACAGGTTACACTGTTTATGAAAGTGAACAATGTTTATCAAGGCAGGAAGAAAATAAAATGCAAGGACTAACCTCCAAAAACCCTTCAAAAGTGTTAGTGAGGGAGTCGGGCGGTAGTGCAGTGGGTTAAGCACAGGTGGCGCAAAGCGCAAGGACCAGAGTAAAGGTCCCGGATCCAGCCCTCGGGTCCCCACCTGCAGGGGAGTCGCTTCACAAGCGGTGAAGCAGGTCTGCAGGTGTCTGTCTTTCTCTCCCCATCTCTGTCTTCCCCTCCTCTCTCCATTTCTCTCTGTCCTATCCAACAACAACAATAATAACTACAACAAAAAAACAACAATAAGGGCAACAAAAGGGAATAAATAAATAGTTTAAAAAAAGTATTAGTGGGGGCCAGGAGGTGGTGCACTCCATAAAGGACACACACATTACTGTGTGCATGGACTCAGGCTCTAGCTCCCAGTCCCAACCTGTAGGGGAGGAAGCTTTATGAGTGGTGAAGCAGTACGGGGGGTGGGGGGCTCTCTTTTTCTCTCCTCCTCTATCTCTCTCTCCCCCCTCAATTTCTCTGTCTCGATCAAAAAGAGAAAGAGAGAGAGAGATGTTCACAATAGCTCTTACTTATACCAAAGCATGGTTAGAATAATGGGGGAGTCCAAACTTACTAAAAGCTCATTCAAAGGAAGTAAAAATCCACACTCAGAAAACTGTACAATGCTCTAGACTCTGTTTGGAGCTGTTGCCACATGTAGAATGAAATCTGTCTTCTTCACTAATCTACTTGTCATAATCTCTTCAGCCGCATGCAGGAATGTCTGGTTAGCACAGGGCCCAAGTCAACAAAAACGAGTCAAGCCAGTCAAGAGTGCCAGGTCCTTCGGAAAGGGCAGTCTGTCCCTTGCCAAAGTGAGGGGCCTACCCAGATGAATGGGACTCAGTTCTGGCCTTCCAAAGCTCCATGTTTATTTGAGGAAGACAGACATTATCAGTGAGGTTCCAAGGCAGAGATTTCCATCGATGCGACAGCAGAGACAGAGTGTAATGAGGGCACAGGAGAGGACAGGGACAATTTGCAAGGCAATCCTCAAATATTCTCTGGGACTAGACTGGAACAAAGATGTGCCGAGCACCACCGAGTCCATATGCCCGGCAGATGGGAGCATCACCATCAGCTGTGATGAATGTGAGCTGGAGAATCAGAGGACAGGGGGCCAGCAGATAGTCCTGTGAAAAGCCTAATGTGTCCTTACAACATCATACTGACGGCAGAAAAAAAGAAAAAAGGAGAATGAAGTTCTTTTAAAACAAAATTTGTACATTGATCTGACTAGAAGAACGGTTTCCCAGAGATCAGCGGACTTTATAAACGACTCAATAATGAACAGAGGAGCCATGTCTTTGTCACTTTCAGGCTTGTTCTTGTTGAACGCATTCAAAAAAGGCAAGTTCTTACCTTGCTTATTAAAATAAGTTTTAAAAATTAATGACTGGGGAGTCGGGCGATAGCGTAGTAGGTTAAGCGCAGGTGGTGCAAAGGATCCTGGTTCAAGCCCCGGCTCCCCACCTGCAGGGGAGTCGCTTCACAGGTGGTGAAGCAGGTCTGCAGGTGTCTGTCTTCCTCTCCCCCTCTCTGTAATCCCCTCCTCTCTCCATTTCTCTCTGTCCTATTCAACAACAACATCAGTAACAACAATAATAATAACTACAACAATAAAACAACAAGGGCAACAAAAGGGAATAAATAAATATTTTTTAAAAAAATTAATGACTGAAGGTGAAGAGGAAGAAGTCAAGTTCAACCTCTTTATTTCTTTTCTTCCTGCTAAAGGCTCACAGTAAGTTTCCAAGAGACTTTTCCAAGAGCACTCCCCTAACTCCCAAGGGGTGGGACTCCTCACTCCCACAGACCTCTATGAACTTTCACTTGTTTAATTTGATGACGTAAAAGAAGGAAAAAAAAAAGAAGAAGAATAGCAGAGGAGTCAGAGCTTTGAAATCAGGCATCCGAAAGTGTGACTTGTGCATTTGTCACTTCCCACCAGCGCTTTGGCTTAGTCAACACACACGTCCTTCATATAAAAGGAGGTCAGCACAACCTCTAAAATAATTATGCTATTGGTTATGTTTAGCCACACTTGCCATTTAACCACGATAAATACTTGAGTAAATGTTTTCTAAGTTGCTCATTTTTTCAGGAGAAGAAAGCTAGACTGATTCCAATTTGCCTAATTTTGAAATCTGTGTGAAGAATGTTGACCAGGACTCAAAAAGACATCTTTCCTGACCACCTTTTCCCCACTCCTTGCCATGAGTCAAATGAATATCGACCTGTGGGTGGTTGCCAAGAAACAAAGACAAAGCAACAAAGACCAAAAACAAACAAACAAACAAAAAAAACCCACTTCAAACATCTTTTTTTTTTTTTTTTTAACTTGGCAGCTTTGAGTTCACTCCTTGACATACTGAGGACACTCAGGGCCCACTGAGTCCTAGGTCTGGAACTCCAGCTTCTCAAGGAACTCATGGTGACAGAAGGAACTTTGTCACCAAAAGCAAATAGTCTTTTCAAAGGAAACCTGTCAATAGTTTGGATTTGTCTGATTTGCAGAGTATGCGGCATTTTTACGAAATGACGTTTTTATCCAGGGCTGACCCAGCATCTGTCCTGATTATTTCTAAAAATTTTTACTATGAAGTTGAGAGATTTAAAAGTAAGGACAGGGGGTCAGGCGGTGGTGCAGCTGGTTAAGCGCAGGTGGTGCGGAGCGCAGGGACCAGCGTAAGGATCCCGGTTCGAGCCCCTAGCTCCCCACCTGCAGGGGATTCACTTCACAGGCGGTGAAGCAGGTCTGCAGTGAAGCAGGTGTGTCTGTCTTTCTCTCCCCCTTTGTCTTCTCCTCCTCTCTCCATTTCTCTCTGTCTTATCCAACAGCAAATGATATCAGCATCGACAACAACAATAACAACCACAGCAAGGCTACAACAGCAGGGGCAACAAAAGAAAAAAAAAGAAAAAGAAGAAAAGAAAAGAAAAAGAAGAAAAGAAAAGAAGAAGGTCTCCAGGAGCGGTGGCTTCATGGTGCAGACACTGAGCCCCAGCGATGACCCAGGAGGAAAAAAAAAAAAAAAAAAAAAGTAAAAACAAACAAAACTTAAAATCCCTGCTAAGGGATTAGAAGATTTTAAAAGCAAAATGCCAACAGTCCTGGGTTATTAACTATCTCTTAAATCTTCAAATCATCAACCCAATACTCATGTTAATACAAAAAAGAAAGACCAGAGCTAAGACGTCCCATCTCTGATCTGGATTATTGTGAACCTTTACCACACACCTTGCCGCCCGCCACTGTTGGGTTTTCATCACTGTTACTGCACGTTTTCCCTAATGTCGACTGGACCATTTGAAAAATAATTCAGTCTGCTCACATCAACCTCTGCTTATTCTAGGAATAAATCTCACTTTCTTGGAAGAAGATCTTTACATGCCATACATCAGACAAAGGCTAATAACAAAAATATATAATGAGCTCACCAAACTCAGCTACCAAAAACCAAACTCGGCAATAATGAAACCCCATCCAAAAGTGGGGAGAGGATAGGCCTACAGACATATACAAAATACTCCAAGTCATTGATACCAGTTCACCCCTATCAGAAAGGACAGTTTGTAGGGAACAAAGGAACCCTCCTGCACTGCCAGTGGGAATGTCAATTGGTCCAACCCCTGTGAAGAGCAGTCTGGAGAACTCTCAGAAGGCTAGAAGTGGACCTGCCTTATGACCCTGCAAGTCCTCTCCTGGGGATATGGTCTAAGGAACCCAACACACACATCCAAAAAAATTTGTGTACACATATGTTCATAGCAGCACAATCTGCAATAGCCAAAACCAGGAAGCAACCCAAATGTCCAAGGACAGGTGAGTGGCTGAGCAAGTTGTGGTCTAGATACACAACGGAATACTACTCAGCTATTAATACTACGCAGCTTCCTCATCTTAAACAGAGCTTAAAGGAATCACGTTAAGTGAGATAAGAATTTTGGTCCAGGGAGTCGGGCGGTAGTGCAGCGGGTTAAGCGCAGGTGGCGCAAAAGCTCAAGGACCGGCTAAGGATCTGGGTTCGAGCCCCCCCGGCTCCCCACCTGCAGGGGAGTCGCTTCACAGGCGGTGATGTAGGTCTGCAGGTGTCTCTCCTTTATCTCCTTCTCTCTGTCTTCCCCTCCTCTCTCCATTTCTCTCTGTCCTATCCAACAACAGTGACATCAATAATAACTACAACAATAAAACAACAAGGGCAATAAAAGGGAATAAATAAATAAATATTTTTTAAAAAAAAAAGAGTTTTGGTCCATACTCCAGGGGGGTGGAGGAGGAGAGAAATGTTAGGGGAAAATGACCAGAGGGCTCTGAAACCCAATTCCATCAGGACTCAGAGGGAGAAGAGGAAAAAAGAAAAGGCATTCAGAAGTAGTGATAGGTGTAGGGTGACTTAAGATGGAAGAGAAGGCAGGACCATAGGGGAAAAAATGGACAAATATATATATATATAGACAGCTATAGAGATACTAGTCAACCTGTCTCTGTGAACTTGGGAGAACTACAGTTTCCAGTGGAGGGAAGGGGGACACAGAACTGGTGGTGGGAATGGTAGGGACTGTACCTTTGCTATTTTGCAATGTTGTAAATCATATAAAAAAAAATGGGGGGTCAGGTGGTAGCGCAGTGGGTTAGGCACAAGTGGCGCAAAGCGCAGGGACCCAGGCATAAGGATCCCAGTTTCAGCCCGCAGCTCCCCACCTGCAGGGGAGTCACTTCACAGGTGGTGAAGCAAGTCTGCCGGTGTCTGTCTTTCTCTCCCCCTCTCTGTCTTCCCCTCCTCTCTCCATTTCTCTCTGTCCTATCCAACAACGATGACATCAACAACAATAATAACAACCACAACAATAAAACAACAAGGGCAACAAAAGGGAATAAATCAATAAATAAAATAATAAAAAAGAATGAATCAAGGAAAAAGAAGCCCACCCCTTTGCTCTCACCGCCCCAAACCGATTGGCTGCAATGTGCCACGTGCACACTGCTTGGCATGTGACATTCTCTCAAGTCTGACCGCTTACAGACAGCACCTCAGGCTTCCACATGTGCTTTGGAAATAGCGTTACATGGATTCACAGAACCCTTCCCTTTTCTCCATGTAACGCAACAAGCTTAGACGTCAATAGTTTATGGCGACTTCTCCCAGAACTTTTAAAAAAGCCCCAGAACTTTTAAGTTCCACTGGGACACACTCTCTGTGCCTAATTTCCCAGGTGGCTCTCTCTCCACCTGTCACTGAGGGCACAGTGGGAACACCTCACTGGAGGTCTTTATTTTAATTCAATATGTACTTTTTTCTTTCCTATAAACATTCACAAAGATGATCTGGAAAAATGGAAACACCACAAACTCCTCTAAAGCTCAACTGCTTATACACAGAGTTCTTATCAAGTTATTGCATTTCTGCTATGTGCTCTCTGTACGGCAGTCACATAACTGAGTGGGTTCTGCTTGTGTTCTACTGTCTGACACGGGGGAAAAAAACATTCTCAATGTAAGTACAAAGTTTGAACAATATTTTACCAAGGGGATATGTTATAACTGACTTGACCCGAGTTGACCTCCTGTTGTTTTTGACTTTTTATTAATCAAAATGCAATAATAGATCTTACTGTAGGTAAGCTTTTCTTTCATGTTTAGTATCTATTGGTTCGATTTTTTTTATTGTTGTAGTTATTATTGTTGTCATAGTTGTTGGACAGGACAGAGAGAAATGGAGAGAGGAGGGGAAGACAGAGAGGGGGAGAGAAAGAGAGACACCTGCAGAGCTGCTTCACCGCCTGTGAAGCGACTCCCCTGCAGGTGGGGAGATGGGGGCTCGAACCAGGATCCTTACGCCGGTCTTTGCGCTTTTGCACCACCTGCGCTTAATCTGCTACACCACAGCTCGGCTTCCTTTGAGCAGATTCTTGAGCTTCTGGTGTGCCACTGCCCGACCTCTTAAGCAGATGCTTTCATCCCATGGAAATTGCCCATGAATATCCAAAACCAGTGTGCACTGTTCAGGCTACTAACCCTGAGCTACGGAGATGTCTGCTATCCAGTAAGCTGAGACCAAGCACCACCAATCAACAAACATTACCCCTCCTCGACACTTTCTTCTTCTAGCGTTTGCCCTTCTTCCATAGCCAGTCAACAGCATCAGGTTGAGCCTGATGTCAAGTTTCGAGACCTCCTTTGAATCTGGAGAGGTGGCAGTCATTGACTATGTGGGTCATAGTCTGTCTGGAGCCGCAGGGGCAGTTCGGGTCGTCTCTGGCTCCCCAGCGATGGAACATAGCGGCGCACCGGCCATGGCCTGTTTGATAGTGATTGAGGAGGGCCCGATCATAACGTGCCAGGTCAAAGCCGGATTGACGCTCGCAGGGGTCTGTGATGAGGTGTTTGTTCTTGACCTCAGCTGACTGCCAACTCTGTTTCCAAGAGTCTGGAACAGAGAAGTTCAGTGTAGGCGTAGGGGACCAGATTGGGTGACGAGACGTCAAGCGTTGGACAGGGTGGGCGAAGATCTCCGCGTATATTGGCAGGTGCAGTCGAGCGTAGACGTGGGAAATGAACTTAGATGATGCCGCATCCCGACGAATATCTGGTGGGGCGATGTTGCTAAGAACTGGCAGCCATGGAACCGGGGTGGAACGGATGGTTCCAGAAATGATCCTCATGGAGGAATATAATTTGGAAAGGACCAAGTGGACATGGGGGCTACGGAACCATCCTGGGGCACAGTATTCTGCAGTGGAATAGCAGAATGCCAGAGATGATGATCGCAGTGTGGAAGCGCTCGCGCCCCATGAGGAGCTGGCCAGTCTTGCAAATGATGTGATTCCTCGCGCCCACCTTTGCTGCAGTTTTTATGAGATGTTTGTGAAATGACAGAGTGCGATCGAGAGTAACGCCAAGATAGACTGGATGGGCTTCATGCCGGATTCTCGTATCGCCGAGCTGCACATTAAGCTCACACGAGGCCGAGGCATGGTGTAGATGGAAAACAGATGATACCGTTTTTGCAATGCTAGGGATTAGTCGCCATTTTTTACAGTAATCAGATATCAGAGACATGTCTTTCGTGAGTGTTTCCTCAAGGATGTGGAACTTGGATGCCTGAGTTGCACAGCAGATGTCATCGGCGTAGATGAACTTCCTTGAAGAAGTTTCTGGGAGGTCATTGATGTAAATATTAAATAGCGTAGGAGCCAGAACAGAGCCCTGGGGGAGGCCACTTGAGACAAGTCTCCATCTGCTAGACTTGTCACCCAGATGTACCCAGAATCTTCTGTTTCGACACTGAAGTTACGGCACTGCTTCAAGGCCAAACCTTATAACTGTGTCTGACTTTTGATTATTACTGTGTAACCAAAATAGTTTGAACCTGTCCTAGCAGAGGAAAGAAATCTCCATACTTGGGAGTCAGGCGGTAGAGCAGCAGGTTAAGCGCACAAGGCGCAAAGCACAGGGACCGGCATAAGGATCCCAGTTCGAGCCCCCTGGCTCCCCACCTGCAAGGGAGTCCCTTCACAGGCGGTGAAGCAGGTCTGCAGGTGTCTTTCTTTCTCTCCCCCTCTCTCCATTTCTCTCTGTCCTATCCAACAACGACGACATCAATAACAACAGTAATAACTACAACAATAAAACAACAAGGGCAACAAAAGGGAATAAATAAATATTAATTTTTTTTAAATCTCCACACTTTAAGAGGAGGACTATTATATGATGTACCAAAGTCTCCACCTTGAACAGTACTTTTCATCCTAGCACAGCAAATCCAGTCTTACATGGAAAACGAAAGTTGGCCACCCTTGTCTGAGGTTCTGTCGCAGACCTTAAGTCAGGGGAGACGGCGATGAAGAAATATCTGCCTCAGGCTTCCAGAGTTCCCAATGCCAAGCATCATCCCTTCTTTTTGCTTAACGTCTGTACTTTGTACTTCGCAAAAAACACACCCAGCTGGGGTGTTCACATCACCCCAAACTGCGTGTCCACGATCAAGAGCAAGGCCAAAGTGGACTTCTCATTTCTAGGAAAAGTGATACCAGGAGAATAGGAAAACGCCGGCTCCAAGGGGAAGGCGTCTCAGTCACCAACTGAGACTACGTAGTGCTGGGAGGACTTCAAGGGCTGTGTGACAGGCTGGCCAAAGGGCCAGAGAGAATCAAGTTCCAGGCTTTCTGGGTCACAGAGATTCTTTCCCAACTTCTCATGGGGGGTGGGGGGGAAGACATATGACATACGACACTATAGCTTGGAAGCAGCCACCGATAATAGGTAAATAAATAAATAAATATGATTGAGTTCCAGTGTGTGACATTATATATAGCCATGTAATTTCAATTTCATATATCATGAAACAGTACTCCTTTTTTTACTTTTATTTATTTGTATTAGTGACTGAATATTGATTTATAGAATTACAAGGTAACAGAGGTACAATTCCACACTGTTCCCACCACCAGAGTTCTGTGACCCTGTTCCCCTTCATTGGAAGCTACAGCAGTTCTCTTAATGTTATAGATAACGGTTAACTGTTATTTCTACAACTATTTGTCTATATTTGTATATAATTTTCCCTTTATTTCCCCCTATGATCCCACCAGAAGGCATACATACACCTGTTACTACATTCAGGTGTCCCTCCCTTTCCTCTCTTTTCTCTCTGGGTCCTGATGGAATTGGAGCTCAGAGCCCTCTGGTCATCTTCCCCCTATCATTTCTCCCCCAATAGCACCCCTTTCTTCAATCCATTAAGAAGGCCAAAACCAAGACAATAACTAGGATCCACCTGCATATCAGATTCCAGGCTTGGCGGGGGGGAAAAAAAAACTAGTATAGCCACAGGCCCTTTGGGATATAACTAACATATGCCTACTAGCTATCTACAGAACGGAGACACCCCCAACTCTTCATCTGCACTATTCCAGCCTTTAGGTTCATGATTAGTCAACAACTTGTTTGGCTTTGTATGTTAACTCTCTTTTCAGCCACCAGGTTCCAGATGCTAGCATGAAGCCAACCAGAATTCCCTGGACAGATGACCCCAACAATGAGTCCTGGAGCTCTGATTCCCTAGAACCCCACCCTACTAGGGAAAGAGAGAGACAGGTTGGGAGTATGGATCGACCAGTCAACGCCCACATTCAGTGGGGAAGCAATTACAGAAGCCAGACCTTCCACCTTCTGCATCCCACAATGACCCTGGGTCCATACTCCCAGAGGGATAAAGACTAGGAAAGCTATCAGGGGAGAGGATGGGATAAGAGTTCTGGTGGTGGGAATTGTGTGGAGTTGTACCCCTCTTATCCTATGGTTTTTGTCAGTGTTTCCTTTTTATAAATAAATTTTTTAAAAAGGCCCAAACCATTCATAGCCAGTGGGTGGTATGAAAATAGACAGACCCCTGACACAGAAAATGGGTAAGCCGTCACATATTCTATATGCAGTTCCTGAAGGTCAGAATAGGACTGGCAAAGAAATCAGTAAGATTAGATTCCGCAGACTTTGTCTCTGTGATTTTTTTTTTTTTGTTAATATTTATTTATTCCCTTTTGTTGCCCTTGTTGTCTTACTGTTGTAGTTGTTATTGGTGTCGTTGTTGGATAGGTCAGAGAGAAATGGAGAGAGGAGGGGAAGACAGAGATGGGGAGAGAAAGACAGACACCTGCAGACCTGCTTCACCGCCTGTGAAGCGACTCCCCTGCAGGTGGGGAGCTGGGGACTTGTGCTTAAGCCGGTCCTTGTGCTTTGCGCCACGTGCGCTTAACCCACTGTGCTAACTACCGCCCGACTCCCATCTATGATTTCTTAAAGCAAGATGGTCAGGGGCCTGGTGGGTGGCACAGCCATACATCACCATGTGCAAGGACTCAAGGTTTGAACCCCACTCCTCAGCAAACACTTCATAAGCACTGAAGCAGATCTGCGGGTGTCTATCTTTCTTTCTCCCTCCCTATCTCCCTCTCAATTTCTCTCTAATAAAAATGAAAGAAGAGAATAAAGAAAAAATGGTCTCTGGGAGCTCTGGCTTCCTTGTGCTGGCACCAAATCCCAGTAATAATCCTGGTGGCTGGGGTCAGGCGGTAGCACAGTGGGTTAAGGGCACATGGGGCAGAGCGCAAGGACCGGCATAACGATCCCGGTTTGAGCCCCCGACTCCCCCACCTGCAGGAGGGTAGCTTCACAAGTAGTGAAGCAGGTCTGCAGGTGTCTTTCTATCCCCCTCTCTGTCTTCCCCTCCTCTCTCCATTTCTCTATGTCCTATCCAACAACAACGGCAGCAATGACAACAATAACATCAAGGACGATCAACAAGGACACCAAAAGGGAAAAAGTAGCCTCCAGGAGCAGTGGATCCGTAAAGCAGGCTACACAGGCTCTGGTGCTAAATATATATGGTGTGGGTCGTATGGATGGAGGTAAATAGTTAATTCTATCCACTGAATATCTTCAAGACTGGGAGTTGCTCTCTGCCCTAATCCAACTCTCTAGCTCTTTTCTCTACTCTGACACCATCCTTTCAGATGTTTTTATCCAACTTCTTCCTAGCTATCAAAGTCAAGTAAAAACTACCATAGTCATGGGTCCCTAGAAACATGCCTACAATGGACTTTTGAGCTTTCTCCCAGCATAAGAACCCTAATTTCATCTGCTCTGTTCCTACTTTTTGGTTCCTGTTTATTAACCATTTTGTCTCACGTTATGTCCTGCCTCCTTCCAGACACCAAGTTGCAGATGCTGCCATGATTCCTCTCTGACCTCTCTGGGCAGACAACCTCACCAACATGTCCTGGAACCTCGCCTCTCCAGAGCCCTACCCCACTAAGGAAAGACAGAAACAGGCTGGGGGTATGGATACACCTGCTAATGCCCATGGCTAGTTGAGAAGCAATTACAGAAGCCAGAACTCCCACCTTCTGTGCCCCACAAACAACTCTGACCCAAATTCCCAGTGTGGGAGAAGTGATAGGAGGAAAAGATAAGAGGGCTCTGAACTCCAGCTCCATCAGGTCCCAGAGAGAAAGGATGAAAAAGGGAGAGATATTGGGTTGCAGTAATGGGGTCATGAGTGGCTTGGAGGAGAAGAAAGGGCTGGACCTGGAAGAAAAAGGGGGCAATTATGCACAAATGTTGTTTGTTGTAGAGATGACAGTTAACCCGTATCTGCAACCTTGGGAAAACCGAGGTGGTTTTCAATGGAGAGATCTGGGATTCTGAACTCTGGTGGTGGGAACACTGTGGAATTACACTCCTGTTGACATAAAATTTTGTAAATCAATATTGGATTGCTAATAAAATATATATGAAGCAAGTGCAAGTTGAAGCAGCAAGAAATAGCTGCCTTTACAGAGAGAGAGAGAGAGAGAGAGAGAGAGAGGAGGAACAACTGATAGATCCTTGGCAACAGGAGGCTGCTGAGTGTAGAGACAGTTTTGAAGGTTACAGGCAAAGAACCATGCTATAGATCTGCTAAGGTTCCGCCAGGCACGTCCCTCTGAAAAATGGCCACACCTCTTACTCATCTACTTTTGACTTCTCTGCTGTCTTCCAAAAATACTATGAACAAATGGGCCTACGGTCGAATAAATTAAGAAGCAAGGCTACCACGAAGGAAAGCAGAGAAGAAATACAGAGAAGGTTTGAGTGCACAGAAATCTTGGGAATCCATAAAATTAAAGCTTTTACACTCACAGACAGAAATTGAAAAACAAGATCAGAAAGGAAAACACTAAGCAGAACTTGGACTGGAGTTGGGATATTGCACCAAAGGAAAGACTCTGGGGTGAGTAGAGGGTCCTGGAACATGAAGGTAGTACTATGTGCGCTCAGCCCGGTGTGCCACAGCCTGGCCTCCATGCCTGCACTGTTTAGATTCCAAGAGAGCACAAGTGATTCCCACTCACTGGCACACAAAAGAAGGTCTAGGAAGACCAGACTGTGTGTGTCAAATCAACAAACAACAAACACACACACAACGAGGGGGCTGAGTGTTATCTCTTTTCTGCTCCACCTTGACTTCTAAGAATAAACATGGCGGCATAGATCCAAATGCACTTGAGTGTTAGGATCGCGACTGGAATGGTGTATTTGATTTCAAGGGCCCTGCCTGCCGCGTTCTGCCAGTCCCACGAGCAACGGTCTGACATCTTTAGAGACCTTTCTGAGGCCTACCAGCTTTGCAGGCAAAATTCAAAAGTCTAGTATTGAAACCTCAAAACTGCGATGAAGCCAGTCAGTGGGAAACAGAACATGCGTGAGGTGTCTAAGGGTTTCTTCTGACAGGATTCTCCGCACCACACAAGCATCACCTAAGGCTATTCAGGACAGAGTTGACGAGTCTGCACTCAGCATTTAGTCTTACTGGGAAACAAAACTAAACGCCAAACTCTACCTTAGAACCCACTGCAAAGTCAGTTCCACATTTTATTTTTGGTAGTTCATACATTAATTCAAAACTCAACCATTTTATAGATCTGTTCCTAGGACCAATCTGATAAGAAAACGACTACAAGAAATTCATATTTATTGAATACCAAGTAGACCAGGTCTTGGACAGTCATTCAGATATTTACTTAAACTTTTCTTACCGTTGCATTTATTATAGACAGTTCAATGTGACTTAGCTAACCTTTACCACAATCTATTCTAAGAACTGCTTGTTCTCATACCCTGTGCAATCAAAATCCTGCTCTAAAGTTTGGCTTAAACAAACTATTATCTGCTTTGTGTCTAGTTTTGCCCTTTCTAGATATTTATAACGGTATCACACAAGACAAAGTCATTTTTGTTTGAATCTGTTCACTTAACATTGCATGTGCAAGACTGTCTAAGTTGCTGTAATTATCAGTAGTGCATTGATCCTCCTCCTCTCCTGTTCCTTCCTTTGGTGAGTAGTCTCCCACTATAGGTGCATTTTGCTTACTCCTTTCTTTATGAAGACTTGCTGGATCTGATAATATATGTCTGTTTAATGTTTAGTTATAAAATTTAAAAGCAGAAAACGAAACAAAGAAATGGGAAGATACTCCAAGCTCAAGAATGGGAAGGACTGATACCATTAAATGGAGGTGTTACGTATCCAAAGTAGTACACAGCTTTAATTCAACCCCATCACAGTTCTCATGTCGTTTTCCCATGAAATAGAATAAACTTTGCTGACGCCTGTATGGAACACAGACCCCAAACTGCCATAGCAATCCTGAGAAAAAGGAGTAAATATGGAGGAATCGCGAGCCCCAAGTTCAACTATGTTATACAAAGCTATCGTAATGAAGTAGTATGGCACTGGAATAAAATGAATCTGCTGATAACTAGACACAAATCCAGACACATATGGATAGCTAACATAGAACAACCGAGTCAAGAACTACTTTGAAGTGGAAAAAAAAAGTCTCTTCAATATTTTAGAAATTATATAGGTACATGCAAAAGAATAAAACCAGACTCCTATTCCAAGCCATGTATAAAAGATCATTAAAATGGGTGAGTAACCTGGGCATATGGTATGAAAGTACAAACACAGAAGGCCCAGGTGATATGTTTCTCAGCGTTGGCTTGTGCCATGTCCTTGGGAACTGAATAGTAGCAGAGAAAAGCCAGATTCATACTAACAAGACCAAAAAAAACCTTTTGCAAATAAGCAAGCATTAAGCGAAAAGGCTAATCCTACAGACTGAGAGAAAATATTTGTATTATATATCCAATTAGAGGTGAATATCCAAGATGTATAAATGACTCATCAAACTAAACAAAAACAAATAAGCCCACCAAAAAAAAAAAAAAAAAGGGGAAAGTTGAACAGACTCTTAGTCTGTTCAGAAGAGGGCAGTCCAATGAAATAGGCCTATGAAATAGGTTCCTGATGACTCATCATCAAGAAAACACAGATGAGGGGGTCGGGCGGTGGCGCAGTGGGTTAAGCGCATGTGGCGCAAAGCGCAGGGACCGGCGTAAGGATCCCGGTTCGAGCCCCGGGCTCCCCACCTGCAGGGGAGTCGCTTCACAGGCGGTGAAGCAGGTCTGCAGGTGTCTATCTTTCTCTCCCCTTCTCTGTCTTCCCCTCCTCTCTCCATTTCTCTCTGTCCTATCCAACAACGAATTGCGTCAACAAGGGCAATTATAATAACCACAATGAAGCTACAACAAGGGCAACAAAATGGGGGAAAAAATGGCCTCCAGGAGCGGTGGATTCATGGTGCAGGCACCGAGCCCAGCAATAACCCTGGAGGAGGAAAGAAAAAAAAAAAAAAGAAAACAGATTAAAATGATAGCAAGGTTCATGCCTGGAAAAATGGCTCATAGCTAACAGATCAGAAACAACAAGTGCCTCTTAACGGCCTTTTTCTGGATAAAGCATTATGATGCATTCTTGCATCACTCAAGTTTTCTGTCAAATTAATGTTTTGAATGATACAAGTTTTCTATATTACATAGTAAATTGAAACTTTTTTTTTTCCTGGCCGCCAGGGTTATCACTGGGGCTGGGTGTTTGCATGAGGAAACTGCTTGGTCACCAATCCCCGCTCCTCCTCCTTTTATTTTTCTTTCTTTTCTTTTAATTGCTAGGACAGAGAACAATTGAGACGGGAGGAGGAGATAGAGAAGGAGAGACACAGCTGCTTCAAGCTCCAGAGGCTGCCTACCTATATCCGTGGTCGGAACCCAAGTTCTGTGCATGGCAACGTGGGCTCAAACAGCCACACCTGCCCAGCCCACCACGGACACTCTTCTGTCCTTTCCTGCATGCTTAAGTCAGACTTGTGTACACTCCTCTCCCCGGTAAATGACCTTTCTTTTTAAAAAATATTTATTTATAGCGTTTTTTGCCCTTGTTGTTTTATTGTTGTAGTTATTATTGCTGTCATCATTGTTGGATAGGACAGAGAGAAATGGAGAGAGGAGGACAAGACAGAGAGAGGGAGAGAAAGACAGACACCTGCAGACCTGCTTCACTGCTTGTGAAGTGACTCCCCTGCAGGTGGGGAGCCGGGGGCTCGAACTGGGATCCTTATGCCGGTCCTTGCGCTTTGCGCCACATGCGCTTAACCCGCTGCGTTACCGACTCCCTGATAAATGACCTTTCAAAGCTTGTCCAAACTATCTACTGCCTATCAGTCAAAAATTCAGTTTGAGAAATACTGCTATCTCGGTCTGTTAAAGTACTGTTACATACATATATATTATTATTAATTCTAACTCTATTTTGTAACCATCGTTAAAAAACGATGACATAGAAAATGCGAAAAAGAGAGAACTGTGATAAGTGATAAGCAGGTGTCTGATAAGCTTAATGGAGATGAGGATGAAAAACCGGCAGGCTGCTGACAGGGGCAAGCCTTTAATCTCATTTAGGTGCTCATGGACTTAATAAGTTGGTCATCCACGAGAGAGAGTAAAGTTAAAGATGATGACACAGTGAAAATCTAATATGCCAGAAAGACTATGTGTGAATTGCAAGGTTCAGTTTAGTGACTTTACAAGCTCCTTTTAGGTCTTTAAGACAATAACTGCCTTTATGATCGGTACAGCTGTTGTTACACATGAGCATAGCTCAACTCACAAAGAGACCCAGGGACACAGAACACCAGAACTGTAATTTTGCCAAACTTCTGAGGAAAGTATTAACCACTCCCCATTTACAAATGAAAAAACAAACATAAACATTTAAGTAACTTCCTGAACATGGACCATAAGCAGTGGAGACTGGGAACTACTTACTCTCTGTCCTAATCCAGCTTTCTAGTCCTATTCCCAACCCTGATACCATCGGCATTGGCATCAGCTAAATAACACCTTTAGCCCACCTGCATGTTAGCTGTCAGGTTCAGGCAAAAACTACTAAACTCATGGTCCCCTTGGAATATACCTAAAACAAGCTTCCTAGTTTCTTCCAACACGAAGACCCCAAATTTCATCTGCAATATTGTTACCTTTAGGTTCCTGATTATTAAATAATTTGTTCTGTTTTGTATCTTAATTCTTTTCAGCCACCAAGTTGCAGATGCTACCATGACACCAACCTGACTTTCTCCGGGAAGACAACCTCACCCATGTGTCCTGGAACCTCAGCTCCCCAGAGCCCTGCCTCACTAGGGAAAGACAGAAACAGGCTGGGGCTGTGTATCCACCTGCCAACACCCATGTCCAGTGGAGAAGCAACTACAGAAGCCAGACCTCCCACCTTCTGCTCCCAATGAAGATCTTTGGTCCAGACTCCCAGAGGGACAAATAGGGAAGCTTCCAATGGAGGGGATGGTATACAGAACTCTGGTAGTGACAACTGTGTGAAATTGTACCCCTCTTATCCCATAATCTTGTTGATAATTATTAAATCACTAATAATAAAAAAAAAGAACGAAACAAAAAAAGATTAGGACCCCAGCATGTTCTATAGAGTTCTAATGGGACCTAACTATTCCTGAGTAACTATTTCCTTGAACCGTGGCCCCAAACTCAAGTCTTGCTCCTGGCTCTGGAAGCCTCTGGTTCCACATCTGCTATTGGTTTTTTGTCTTCTCTGGATTTCCCCAGTGACTCACATGCTACTGTGCAGCAACTGAGGAAGGGTTGAGCTTTCTGGCTGACTTTGTCCTAACGCATCAGCCTGAAAGTCTGAACACTGTTATAAAAAGAGTGGCCGCCCCAATAAGATCTATGTGTACAAGTTTGGTTTGAAGCAGGCGAGTATTTTCCTTACAAGAGTTTACGGGTAGGAACGGCCAGGGTGTTTAGTATAAAACGGTGCTAAAAACATTAAGGGATCCAAGTTTACGTTTTCTCCTCTCAGATTTCAGACTGAGGGACAAAGGCAAGAGAAGGAGACAGATTACAAAAAGAATGCGCTCCAAAGCAGAAAAGTCACCGTAAAACCATTAAACTGGGAACAGCTGATAAAGTTCAGCCATCTCTCAACAACCCACACACACATACAAAAAAAACAAAAAAATCATAAGCAGACCAGAGCAAAATCTTCACGACTTGGGTTTGTAGGGCCGGAGAGGAAGGTTATGTTTCTATTACTGTGAATATAGAACAGGCTACTGTAAGAATATCAAAAGCGTTTCGCATTGTGTCTTAAGTAAATACTCATCAGATATTTTTGTTTTCTTAACCAGAAAGGCATTCAGTGAGCTCTATTTTATGAAACAAATACTAGTCAGCCCTTACCCCCACTCCATACTCAGAACAATTAACAAAACCAGAAACAGTTGTCTCACTTCTTGATGTGCCAAGGACGCCACATGGGCAGAGAGGAGACTTCCCTGTATGATTTGATCTTTTTAATCAGCCCACCTTTGTATGAGGAATTTATTTCCCCACAAACTCCTTATTTTCTGCCCTGTATAAATTTCTTCTTTCTCAACCCTCCATTCCCCCAACAAACAGAAACTTGACTATTGCTGTTTTAATGTTTAGGCATAAACAGTGGAGCCCTGGGAAATCTTTGTAGTCTGTAATATATAGCAAACTACCAGCATACAGGAAGGGCACTCTGACACAGTCATCATATGGAGTCGAGGTCAGCAACTCCAGGCCCGCAGGCTGGTGCCTACTTGTGTGATGTTCCAGTGACACAGTTCTGCCTAGTCATGTGCGTATTGTCTGTGGTTGCTTTTTCTGCCATTTGTTTTGTGCTTGCTTTTACTTATTTTTGAATATGTGGCTTTATATTTGTTTTACTTGGTAGGAGAGAGATAAACTGAGAGGGCAGGGGAGAGAGAAATAAAGGGAGAGGGAGAGGGAAGGAGAGAGGGAGAAAGAGAGAGATGTGCAGTCCTGCTTCACCCATGAAGCTTCTCTCCTGCAGGTGGGGACAGGGACAGGGACAGGGACAGGGTTGGGAGTATTTTTTTTTTTTTTAATATTTATTTTGTTGCTCTTGTTGTTTTACTGTTGTAGTTATTATTATTGTTGTTGGATAGGGCAGAGAGAAATGGAGAGAGGAGGGGAAGACAGAGAGGGGGAGAGAAAGACAGACACCTGCAGACCTGCTTCACCACCTGTGAAGCGACTCCCCTGCAGGTGGGGAGCCGGGGGCTCGAACCGGGATCCTTACACAGGTCCTTGAGCTTTGCGCCACCTGCGCTTAACCCGCTGCGCTACCACCCGACTCCCGGGGTTGGGAGTATTGAACCCAGGTCCTTGCAAATGGTAGTGTGTGTACTTAACATGGTGATCCACCATAACCCCTATTTATTTATTTAGTATTGAAGAGAGACAGAGAAAAATTGAGAGGAGAGGTGGAGAGAGACAGAGAGACCCTCGCAGTCCTGCTTCACCACTATGAAGCTTCCCCCCTGCAGGTGGGGACCAGGGGCTAGAACCTGCATCCCTGCCCCCAGCAATGTGTGTGCTTAACCTCCTGCCCCCAGCAGCACTCTGGCATATGCAATACCCCGTCTGTCCAGAACTCTAGCTCTGTGCCACTTCCCGGGCTGCTCATCTTTTTGTTTTTATTGAAGGCAAAGTTGGTTTGTAAGCTCGCATGTGCATGTGCTTGGGGCCACAGCTTCACCTTTCGGCAGGTATGTGCCACACCACACCACACGCCCAGCACACGGGTGCCCGGCTGCTTCCCACGACAAAGGCAGATCCCAGCAGCTGCCACCATGGTCGCCGAGTATGTGGGCATAAACCATTTATTAGCTGGCTCTTTACAGAAGGAATCTTCCAGCCTTTGTGACAACACACTTCAGGTACTGTGACCCACATAGTCAACGACTGCCACCTCTCCAGATTCAAAGGAGGTCTCGAAACTTGACATCAGGCTCAAGCTGACGCTGTTGACTGGCTACGGAAGAAGGGCAAACGCTAGAAGAAGAAGGTACTGTGAGAAAGGGGGGCTGTGTAGTGGGCCACCTGGCAGAGCACACACCTTGTCATGTGCAAGGGCTCGGGTTCAAGCCCCAGTTCCCATCTGTCAGAGGAAAGCTTCACGGTGGTGAAGCAGGGCCACTTCTTCCCTTCCTTTCCTCTCAAGTACTGTCTCTATAAAAAGGAGAAAGGGAAAGAGACAGACAGAGAGAGAGAGAGAGAGAGAGAGAGAGAAGAAAAGACATAAATGAAGAAAGGACCAAAGAAAGAGAAAATTAAAAAAATGTGAAAAGCTATGTTTATTAGGATGTTCAGTTAGGGACAAAAACGAGGAAGGAACAGACATCATTTCATGTATCGTGTACTACAGATTAAAGAAAGGAAATAAATAGACATGGGCTTTGAAGAGAACAAGGTCAAGCAGTTGGGAGTCTAGTGGTAGAATGCTGGGCGCTTTCCCAGGCCCCATCTATCACGCGACTTACATAACCGACCTTACATCTCTTTTCAAGTAGAGAAACTCGGCATCACACTCAACATCACATCCATTCACACCCGTCCTGCGTGCAGCAGGCCCGACACAGTCCTGACTCGGAGCCTCCCACCGTCCAGGGTAAGTCAGTACCTTATGCTCATCTCGAAGGTGGCTGTCCAGTTCCTCCGTGTGCTTGGTCTCATAGTAGCAGAGCTGGCACTTGTACGGTTTGAGTTCATTGTGCTTTTCTATGTGTTGCTGAAGGCTCTCGTCACTGGAGCAGGTGAAGGTACACTTATCACAGCGGAAGACTACTCCCTGCAAGTATTTTGACAGTTTGGAACGGCACACTTCAATGGGGACAACTCGCTCTTCTGTGGAGACAAATTGAACGGAGAGACGGGAGATTTTACTGATGGTAAACAGATAACTCTTTTCTCGGGACAGAGGAAGAAACTGACCTGCTTCATTCACTTTGCTACTTTGTCCGGCTCTGTGAAGAAAGCAAATAGGTACATATTTCTGATGCCACACCCTCCCATAACATTCCTACCTCCAAGCAGGCATCTTCAAGGACCAGCACCTCTTGACTGAGTCTTTTGTTTTTTTTTTCTTCTTTTTAACATACACAGAGAGAAATGGAAAAGGTGGGGAGAGAAAGATGGAGAGAGGTACCTGCAACACCGTGTCACCACTTGTGAAGCTCCCCCCCCCCACCAGTGAGGACTGGGGCCTTGAACTCGGGTCCTTGTTTATGGTAATGTATATGGTGGCCCTACTGGGTGTACTTTCTTTTTCTGGGGCCAGGCAGCAGTGTGCCTGTTTAAGCGCTTACATTACAGCGCTTAAAGACTCAGGTTCAAGCCCCTGGTCCCTCACCTGCAGGGGAGAAAGCTTCATGAGCGGTGAAGCAGGGCTGCAGGTGTGTCTCTGCCTCTCTCCCTCTCCTCTCAATTTCTCTCTGTTTCTATTCAATAATAAATAAATAGAAATATTTTAAAATGAGAGAAAAGACACATATTTTCAGGAGAAAGAGAGGAAGAGAGAAGCAGCAGAACCTGAGAGATCACGGCGCTTTTTCCAGTCAGAAACTACCTGCAGGGTCACCTCCCAGGCTGCACTCTGGGTGCACTGTATCCAGCATCATCTGTCAGGAGAGGCAGCTCTCCTTTCTGAATGGAGGTGGCTATGGGAAGGAAGAATGGAAGAGGAATCTTCCAAGAGGAATGATTTCTGCCTTCCTCTTCTGTCTTGCTCAGATGTCTGTTACACAGGCTAAACTGCCTGGGGCAAGACACTGCACAAGCCCTGAGAACTCAGACGTCCGGCGCCGCTGTGATCCCACCCAGCAGCCAGTCCCCGGAATACAAAAAAGACACGAAACCAAGCAAACACCTGAGGAGGGGAAACAGCGCACTAGAAGTGTGTGCTGCTGTGCTGTAGATGCGATACGGGTTCAAGCCCGGCCTCCATCATATTTAAGGAAGCCTTAATGCCTGTAGTCTCTCTCACTACTTCTTATCTCCACTTCTATCTTTAAAAAAATAAATGGGGGGGGGGATAAAAAATAAATAGGGGGGAGTCGGGAGGTAGCACAGCAGGTTAAGTGCAGGGGGTGCAAAGCACAAGGACCGGCGTAAGGATCCTGGTTCAAGCCCCCGGCTCCCCACCTGCAGGGGAGTCGCTTCACAGGCAGTGAAGTAGGTCTGCAGGTGTCTGTCTTTCTCTCCCCCTCTCTGTCTTCCCCTCCTCTCTCCATTTCTCTCTGTCCTATCCAACAACAATGACATCAATAATAACTATAACAATAAAACAACAGGGCAACAAAAGGGAATAAATAAATATTAATAAAATAAAATAGGAAGTCTCTTTTAGGTATGTTCCAGGGGACCCAAGACTTTAGTAATTTTTGCCTGAGCCCGACAGCTAACGTGTCCCTTAGTTTCATCTGCTCTGTTTCAACCTTGGGCTTCCTGTTTCCTAAACAATTTGTCCTGCTTTATATCTTACCACCTACAAGTCACCAAGTTGCAGATGCTACCATGACACCAACCTGACCTCCCTGGGCAGACGACCTTATCAATGTGTCCTGGAACCTCCCCTCCCCAGTGGAGAAGCAATTACAGAAACCAGAACTCCCACCTTCTGCTCCCCATAAAGAATTTTGGTTTATACTCCCAGAGGGATAAAGAATAGGGAAGCTTCCAATGGAGGGGATGGGATATAGAACTCTGGTGATGGGAAGTGGATGGAATTGTATCCCTGTTATCCTATACTCTTGCTAATCATTATTAAATCACTAATTAAAAACAAATAAATAGGAAGCCGGGCAGTAGCACAACGGGTTAAGTGCACATGGCACAAAGTGCACAGGCTGGCATCAGGATCCCGGTTCGAGCCCCCGGCTCTCCACCTGCAGGGGAGTCGCTTCACAGGCGGAGAAGCAGGTCTGCAGGTGTCTGTCTTTCTCTCCCCCTCTCTGTCTTCTCCTCCTCTCTCCATTTCTCTCTGTCCCATCCAACAACAATGACAATAACAATAATAATACCATCAGCAACGGTAAACAAGGGGGAAAATAATAAATAAATGAATGAATGAATAGTTAAATGAATGAATAAATAAATTGAGCAAGGAGTGGAGCTCCTGATAACCTTCCCGAGATCTCAGGCTTTGCAGTGGGTCAGAGTGAGATGGCCAGCTCTCTATCGAACAGTAAGTCCCTTCTTCCCAATTCCATTCCTGTCTTGCCTTTTAAGGTGGTCTCCAGGAGACCGCAGGGACAACAAGGGAATCTCACAGAACTTCAAACCCTGGGCCCTTTCAGTCACTAAAAGTCAACTCCTCCAGCTATGCAGAGCTCCCAAACCAAAGGGCTACCTACAGGCATTCAGGGAAAGACAGGCAGCTTGGGGGCTTGGTAGGATCTGAATCTTTCCAGACTATCTGTAATGTGATGATTACAAGAGAAAAGAGAGCAAGAGAGAAGGGGTGAGGTGGGGTGGGAGGATTTGGGTGTTTTTCCTGCAAACAGACCAAATGCTGTAGGGCTGGAATACGCTTGTTTATTTTGCACTCTCTCACCCTTGTGTTTTAAGTGCTCAAATTAAATTTCACACCAGTCTGCCCAGAGTATCTGTGCACGCGCCAGATATCCCTAACTAGGATAAAATTAAAATCTGTGCTATTTATGCAAGCATCAAATATAGCATGTGTTCTCATGCTGCGTGTGGGTTTCAGAAGACTCTCAAAGTTTACAAGTGGATGCACACAACATATACTTACATTATTTTGCAACGGCAATGTATTATTAAGCCACGAAAGCATGATTGATTCTCATAATCACTGAGTAGCAATGTTCCCAGAGCACCAAATTTTGTGCACTGGTGTGACCCACTCAGCAAGTCCTCTCTCCGCTGTTGGCCTGTGCTGGGTCCCTGGGGATCGTTCCCCAGGCAATGCCGTGCCACAGTCTCTGCCACCACGTTCTCACTGCAGGGCAGCCAGTGACTTCCTTGAGAGTCCTTGAATGTAGCAATTAATTGGCCAGCAAAAAGCCAGGCAGAGGAAGCGTGGAAGGAGGTATCTGCGACATGCCCCCTAGAGCTCTAATGCACATGTTATTTCCCCTATACAAAGTCATTGGCTTATTCAGAAACATAAATATTTTTAAACCCAAGTAGAGCAGACAGCTAAGGAACACATGATTATAGTAATCCACACATTTTCTTAGCAGAGCAAATGTGTAACAGTCTTCTAGCCATTGAGTTCCATGGTTTGGTATAAACGCTAGGGGTGGGGGCGGGGAAAAAACTTTGGCTTAAAAGAGTGTGCTTTAAGAATCCCAGACTAGGATCTTCTCTTCAGGGCTTCTCCATAGTGGCCCTGCTCACATGTGGAAGCTAGAGTAGTCGTGTGTGTGTGTGTGTGTGTGTGTTACACTACGTCTAGTAGCATGCTGACACCAGTATCCCTAGCCTCTTTCTACCTGGTAAGGAATAATCCCCCTCCCATCACCACCACCAACTGTGACACCTCCAGACCAATGGAGAAGGCCAGAACAACCTAGCTGGAGAACTACTAGCTCAAGCAAAGTATCCAGCATGACTCCAGCTGCTTGCTGTGGGTCAGACCAACATGGACATTAGCACACTGCATCCGTGAAAAGAGACAGGGAGGGCACAGGCTGAACCAAGGGGAGACTCATCCACACAGAGGACTTGGCTACACATCTCCGTGCTGACACCATCTTTCCTAGTAGAATGGCAAGTGTCGTGCTTTAAGCAAGCCGCCTCCCCCATGCTCCATAGCTGACACTATGGCCTATTTACATAATCATTGTTTTGCCTGATCTATCTTTCTACCTCGAGACCCGCCCTGCCTGCAGGGTACATTAATCCTGCCAGTCAAAACCCTAGCAACCGTTGCTATGGAAGCTTTCTACCTTCCGACTTGCCACTTCTGGTTTTACCCTATAAAGCCCACTTCTGTTCCTGGTTTCTCTCTCTTCTCTCTTTTCTCTCCCGTGTCCCGAGTGTCCCGACTTGGAGAAGCGCTGGCGTGCACAGCGGGAGGCAGCCATTGTGGTTTGGCGCCACATGGCTTAACCCGCAGTGCTCACACATGACTCTGGGGCTCCCGCATGAATAAAGATTTGTATTGCTACCACCACGAGCTTGGTTCCTGGATCCTCTCTCCCTCCTGTGAAGCTAGCCTGGCAGGCAAGCCCTCTCTTTCTGTTCACTGTGGTTTGTTCCTGTCATTTCCACGGCTTCTACTTTCATTCTTGAGCTTCTAGCCTGACCTGCCTGCCCATTCTGTTGATCCACTAGCCAAGGCGGGTGGCTGGATATAATTTTCCATGTGACGATGCCTCAGAGTTTTTTTTTTTTTTTCAAGATTTTATTGATTAGAAAGATAGGAGAAGAGAAAGAACCAGACATCACTCTGGTACATGTGCTACTGGGGATTGAACTCAGGACCACATGCTTGAGAGTCCAATGCTTTTCTCCACTGTGCCACCTCCTGGACCATGGCCTCAGAATATTTTGAGAGCTATTGGTCACCCTCTCATATGTACTTCTCCCCAGTTAAAAAAAAATATTTCTTCAAAACTTTTTTTTTTTTTAGATCAATTCTTCCATTTCCTCTACCACTCTGCTTTCTTTTCTTAGAAACTTTGCAGTTTACGATGTACGTCTAAGAGAATTTTACAGTCACAAGTACTCAGACCAATGCCCTGGGTTTAGAAAATATTAATCAGTGTGACTGACTCTTAGCATTAGGTAAGTCACTCACTATCTATTTCAAGCCTGGTCAGAAGAAGACTGTACTCAGAGGGAAGACTTGTACTCTCCTAACACTCTGTGATATCAGTTCTGTTGACTTCAGTCTATAAATTGGGAGAAGGTCAGACCAGAACTGTTAAGCTACTTGCTCTAATTCAGTGACGAATTGGGTGCTGGAAGCTCAGGTCAGTTTCATGACCATACCCTGCGCCCTCTTCCTGTACCCTGGACTCTCAGAAAACATGCACTTGAGGTCCAGCGTGCTTAGGACTTTTATCCCTGATATTTATAAAAGTGCAAGTTGGGGGACCAAGCAGGGACACCTCTGGTGGAGTGTACATGCTAACAACACACAAAGACCCAGGTTCAAGCCCCTGGTCCCCTCCTGCAGGGGGGAATCTTCCTGAGTGGTGAAGCAGTGCTGCAGGTCTGTCTCTTGCTCTCTCTTTTTAAATATTTGTTTATTTATGAGACAGAGAGAGAGAGAGAGAGAGAGAGAGAGGAAGAGAGAGAGAGAGAGAGAAGGCATGGCACCCAGAGCAGTACTCTGGTACATGGAATTGAACCGGGGACTTCATGCTGTGGGTTCAGCACTCTATCTACTGTGCCATCTCCCAGGCCATTCCCTCTCTCCCTCTCTCTGTACCCTTTCCCTTTTAATTTCTATCTCTATCCAAAATAAATAAGTAAGTCAGAAGTCCAAGACATCTACACTGCAAGCAAACATTTCCATGTTTTTTTTTTGTTTGCTTTTGTTTTCTCAAATACCTTCTGGATTTGATGAAAGACTGTCTTTCTGCCTATTTACCCTGAAATGTAAGGCCTGTTTTCTCCAACTCAGACATAAGGATCTTTATGAAGATACTAACTTTAGGGGAGGAAAAAAAAAGTCAACATTTTCCTTTTCCCTTTCTAAAAACACCATGAGCCATGAGCGCATGAGCAAGCTAGAAATAAGAGCGATGCTGAAAGGAGAGCCAGTGACTGAGTTTTCTGAACGAGGTTATTTGTTGCCAAGGCCAGCGGGGGATGTGAGTCAGATGGCAGGTTTCCAGCTTTGGGCTCAGCTCTCTCTTGGCCCCAGAAGCTCAGCACTTAGGATTCCCCACCACCACTACCACCACCATGTGGGGGTCTGAGACAACTGTGGGTCTTTCTTGATTTCACACCTCTCAAAATTACCTTGGGTGAGAAAAAGCAAGGGCTGAATCACAGTCACTGTGACTCAGCTTCCAGTACTAGCTGCAAGAATATGATTTCACCAGCTGGACGACAAGAGAGCCTGCGTCTCATCTCCTCTTACTCAAGGGATGAATGCTTGATGCTGTGATCTGACAGAAACCCAACTGGCAAGACCCCCCCCCCCCCCCCCCCCGAGGAAGGCCAAACGGAGGCCCACAAGGACAAGAAGGAAAAGCAACTGAGTTGGGTCAGGCTCTCCTGGTGCGCAGTGGGAAAAACTGCAGAGTGGCAACTATGGGGCAGAAGGAGGGAGATAGAGTTACTTAAATCAGAGCAAAATTCAGAGGGAGGCTGGAGTCACCAAGCTGGAGAGAATATTCTGAAAGACAGACCACAACACACACGGTGTTCTTCCCCACAATGCGTCTTCATAAAAGAACCAGGAGAGATTTGCAAGTCATTTACTCAACAAACTTCCATGGGGTGGGCTGTGACCATCTTTGGGTCAAATGACAGATCCATCCAATCCGCCCACCCATCCATCCTCATTCTTCTCGGTCAAACAAGTGACAAGCACAGAATACTAGAAAGTCACTAAGACAACGATGATCATTTTCTGTGGGACTGCTCCTGGGCTGGCATTTTTATTCAGGTAGATAGACACATAGGAAGGGAAAGATAGCACGTAATCAGAGCTTCCCCCCTGGAGCTGTAGACCTCTCATGTGGTACCAGGGTTCTAACCTTGACCAACACAAGGCAAGGCATGTGCCTTATACAGTGAGCTATCTTCTGCCCCTTACAAGAAAGATTATTTATTTACTTATTTATTTTTATTACTAGACCACTGCTCGGTTCTAGTTTATGGTGGTACAGGGCATTGAACCTGAGACTTTGGAGCCTCAGGCAGGAGAGACTCTTTGCATAACCATTATACTATCTAGCCTTGCCCTATAAGCAAGTTTTGATGTTATCCAGGCTTCTACCTTTAAGCCACAGAGAGCTGCAAATAGCTCCTCTAATCATAACAGGCAAAAAAATATTTTAAGGGAATATAAGGGAGCATATCATTTTACTAATAAAAGTAAAGACAGGGAACCTTCATGGGAGAAAAATTCCTGATAAATTATAGAAGACTAGTTCTATTTTTAAAAAAAGATGCCCACCTGCAGGATTCAGTCAAATTTAGAGATTTTCTACATCTTGGAGTTAGAAGTTTGGGGAAAAAAAAAAAACAAAAAGCAAAAAAACTTTGGGTTAACATGCCAACTACAGACTAGTATAGTGGTTGCATGACTTCATAATTACAAAGCCAATATTGAGGAAAACTATCTCGCTCATAGGATTTATCCTTTGCTCCTTTCAGGTTTGCTATAGATGTGTAAGGTACATATTAGCAGAACGTGTGTGTGTGTGTGTGTGTGTGTGTGTGTGTGTGTGTGTGTGTGTGTGTAAATGTGTGCATATGTGCTTGTACCTGTGAGGTGATGGTGTACTTGGTAGAGAACACACATTCCCCGAGCCTTAGCACCTATATTTAAGCCCCCCAGCCCCCACCTGTAGCGGAGAAGTGTCATAATGGTAAAGCAGTGCTGCAGGTCTGCCCCCCTCTTTCCCTCTCTCTCCCTCTCTCTCTCCCTCCCTCCCTCCCTCTCTCTCTCTCTCTCTCTCTCTTTCTCTCTCTCTCCTCCTCCCTCCCGCCCTCTTCCTTCCCCTTCCCTTTCAATTTCTCCTTGTCTCTATAAAAAAGGGTTGCCAGGAGTCGTGGACTCATTGTGCAGGTAGCAAGTCACAGCAATAACCCTGGTGATAATAAAATAATAAGAAATAAAATAAAATAGCATGGGTGAGGAATCATCCTTCTAGCGGATAATTTACCACACTCGTGTATTATCTTGCTTCCCGTTGGGAAGTTCTTTCTCTGACCGTGTAGCTGTATATCTAGAGCTTACGGCAAGGCTCATGTCCTGGTGAATAGCACTTGATATATCACTGCAGTAGATATGCATCGCATGAATGAAAAGGCATTAAGTCCTGCCACTAACTTGGTTCTCAAACCTCAAGTCCCAGGCCTAAATTTCCCCCTAGTTAGATCCAGTCATGGGCTACTCTCACCAAGCGTAAATCTTACTAAAATCCACCATTCATTAAGCGATAGGTTTTCGAAATCTTTGTTTCAGATTCTGACAACTGATACTCATCCAGGGGTCATATCAGTACGGAAAGAAATTAAGAGGGAAGGAGACAGAGACAACTGCAGCACTGTGTCCTCACTTGCGAACCCCCTCCTGCCCCCCGCAGAGGGGAACGAGGGGCTTGAACTCAGGTCCCTGAATATACTTGCCATGTGCTCAGCTGGATGTACCCGCCCCCCCTCCCCAAGCCAAGTATGCAGCCAAGTATGCAAAGTTTGAGCTCCTGGATTGGTAGACAAATTCACCATATTTGAGACAGAATGGAAGCTCCCAACCTTATTTTCAATAGCCTCCAGGCATCTAGAACAGTTCAATACCACTCTACAAATGTGGCTTCCACTTACTTGATTGGTTTGCTAAATTTTGTGCCTGCTCCTGCCCCTACCGCTGCCAGTATTGTCAACTAGCGTTCTCCAGAAATCTGGAAACCCAGGACCTCAGAATGTGTCCTTACTGGAATGCAGGTCTTTGCTGATATAGCTAGTCAAAATGAGGTCATGCTG